>NC_056747.1:1355425392-1355540392 GCF_019279795.1 Protopterus annectens
GAGGCACCCTGGAATTATCCCCCTTTGGAATTTTATCCCTGGGATAATAATTGTCCTTTATCATGGCTTAATTGCAAAGTGGTCTGCCATTGTTTCATGGTTACTGTAATGTAATCAATCAGTGTAGGATGTACCTTATACATTTTTAAGCACTCTTTTATCCATGAATGTGGGATACTATCAAATGCTTTTTTATAGTCAATCCATGTCATACTTAGATTCGTCCTTTTCTTACAGTTCTCCACTATAACTTTATTTAACAACCAATGATCCTTTGTTCCATATGACTTTCTTTTATTGCTCTTTTGTTCTACTGTCATAATTGAGTTTTCTTCTAAATGACTATAAACTCTGTTGGCGTCAGTCCCCGTGTATAGTTTGTACATCATTGGAAGACAAGTTATTGGTCTATGATTTTTAGGATAGCTTGCAGGTTTACTCTTAAGTAAGAGCATTGTTTTTCCTGTTGTTAACCAGTGCAGTGTCTGTTCGGGGTGTGCATATAAATAGTTCTTACTCATGGCTAGATCCTCATGTAAAGAAGTTAATAATTTAAGCCAAAAATTAGGTACTGCATCTGGGCCTGGGGTTTTCCAATTAGAGGCTTTTCTTAACTTTGTTTCAGTCTCTGTGGCTGTTACTTCATCCCATTTCATATCCTGTACCTTTAAACTTCTTATTCTTTCTTTACTTCTATCCATTTAGCATCTTTATGTTTCACAGGATCTTCATAAATACTTCTCCAAAATGTATCTACTTCCTCTTTTTTTGGTGGTCTTTCAATTCCTTTTACCTTATTCCCCAATTCTCTATACAACTCTTTTGGGTCATCAGTAAATTGCTTATTTTGTGCTTTTCCCTTATATTTATATTCGTACCTTCTGAGTCTTTCCGCCTGTTTTGAAATTTTTAGTTTGTTATCTCCAATAGTGCATATTAGATCCTGGTCTGTTCTAATACTGTGCCCTGCTTTTATCACATCTATCTTTCTTAATATTTTTGTTTATCTGTTCCCTCTTCTATAATCTTCTAACAATGAGACTTCTTGTCTTAGCTGCTTTATAGTATCCTCTCTTCGATATCTCCATGATGGTATTCGCTTTTGTCCCCCTTTTCCCTCGCTATCCTATGTTCCTGTGGTAGAATTTTATCACTTATTAATTTAGCAGCACAGTAATATATCCTGTTTACTTCTGTTATATCGCATGGATCTATGGACTGTCCTAATTACTATGTTCATTTGTTGTATCAAACTTCTGACTTTTGGGGTTTTATTGACCTTCTGCAGTCTATTTCTCTCATTGATCTTGATATATCTGTCTTTGTCTATTAAATCAAGCAACTCTTCTCTTAACTCCTTTTCTTCCATACTGAGGGCACATCCCTTGTTTTCCATTTCCCCTGGGCATTCTATAGAAAGTTCTTTAGCATCTTCCTGTGGCACATTCTCTTCAATTTCATCCTGTGCCATCCGTTGCTCTGTCATACGGGAACTCACTGGCCTATCACTCCTCAACACTGACTGCATCAGAGTTTCCTGTTAAATTCCTTCCTGTAAAGTGAATGTTTATACTGGTTTCCTGTGGAAGGTTCCAAAATATTTTGATATGGCACCTGACCAGTTACTTCTGTTCCACTGGTTTCCCCTTAATTTGGATATCCATTGCTCTATCCTGTTGTGGTGCTTTCTGAATTTGATTTTCTACACATAATCCTTCTCTTTGCAGCTGTTCCATTCAAGACCAGTGTGGATCATAGGTTCATAGGTTCATACTAGGCTATCTGCCCAAGGGCATTTATAAGCCTAGCCCATAGTTATGTGGCTTTCGCCACCCCTTTAGTTTGAATAAAAACTATGCCTATCATTTTTCTGTGCCTCTGTCAAGCAGTGACACTGAAGTAATCCCTGGGGTATATCTGCGATCTCCCATCCATTGGTCAAGATTCCTCTTGAACAAGGCCAGCGAGGTGCTCTGCCTCACATGTACCGGGATTTTGTTCCACAGCATAGGGAGTCTCTGGGTGATGAATCTGTCCCTCCAGCACGTTCTATTTATAACCGTGTCAAGGTTTAAGTCTCCGCCTTGTGGTTCTGAGGGATCTAGATTTTTGAGGTGAAGCATATTCATCAAATCTGGGTTTGACATGGCCTTATATGTCAGGCACAGGTCACCTCTGAGCAAGCGGTATGAGACTGAATAGAGCTGGAGTTCTTTCAGTCGGGCAGCATAAGACATATTTTGAGACCCTTTATCCTTTTGGTGAGGAACTTTTGGGGCCTTTCAAGCTGCAGCAGGTGTCTGGTCAGATACATTCGAACGGGCATTGTACTCAATCATAGGTCTAATGAGTGATGAGTACAGGGGACGATGACCTCCCTTGATCTAGATGTGAATCCCTTCATGATCAGGTGGGCGATACAGAAGGTTTTCCTAACTACTTTAGCAACATGAGTGTCAAACGAAAGGCTACTGTCAACTTGGGTCCCCAGATCCCTGATGACTTTTCTGTGCTCAGTGGATTGCCACCTATATGGTAGCTAGGGGTAACCTTGTTTTTCCCGAAGGGTATGACTATGCATTTTTGGCGTTTAACTTCAGGCCATGGCTCTGGCACCAGTTATCCATTTCTGTGAGGCCTTTCTGGAGGATATCTGTGTCAGATGTGTTTTCGACTATGGAGCCCAGTTTGCAGTCATCTGCAAACTTTGTCAGCCATAACCCTCCTGTGTTTGCTTGTACTTCAGAAAAGTAGATGCCGAACAAGAGTGGACCCAGGACTGAGCCCTGTGGGACACCACTTGTGACAGACTTTGAGTCTGACATGGCTCCAGCAACTCTGACCCTGTGGGTTCTGTCACTTAGCCAGTTTGCAACCCATCTTGTGATGTATGGGTTTACATTCAAGCTGATGAGTTTTTCGATGATACCTGAGTGGGGTATTTTGTCGAAGGCCTTTGCCAGGTCGAGGTAGGCTGTATGGACTGCCTTTCACTCATCAATGGCCTTGGTGACTGTCTTGAAAAAGTCAACCAAGTTTAAGAGGCAGGATCTGCCTTTGACAAAGCCAAACTGGGTTGGATCCAAAGTCTGCAAGTTCCCTATGTCTTTATTTATGAGTTCCATTATGATCCTCTCCATGGCTTTGCAGATAAGGCTTGTCAAGCTAATGGGGTGGTAATTTCCAGGGTCTGTGGAGGCACCGCCCTTATGAAGTGGGACCACAGTCGCCAGGCGCCACTCCTTCGGCACGTATCCTGTGCTGAGGCATAGAATAAACAGCTCTCCTAACTGTCCGTATAACCCCTCGTTTAGTTCTTGATGCACAGAGCCGGGGACACCATCCGTCCCATGGATGCTGTGTTTTTGCCTTAGTGAGGGCAATTCTCACCTGGGCGTTGGAGATGTTTGGGGGCTACAATCCTCTGGAATAGATATCTCCTTTGGGGGAGGGGAGAAGTTTGCACTGAACCTGTCAGCCAGTATGTTAGCAATGTGTGTAGGTTCAGTAATTTTCACATCATTTTGAACTAATTCTGAGCATATCTGGGAGTTTCCTCCTAGGTTTCTAACACAGCTAAAGAAGGCCTTATGATTGTCTTTAGAGTCCTTGGCGATTTTTCTCTCAAAATTTGCCTTGGATGATTTTATGAGAGCTCTTAGTTTTTTATGTATAATGATCAAAGGTGTCTTACCTTTCAAGGATTTTGCTCTATCTTGTAGTAGCTTCCTCCTTTTGTTGTAGAGCTTGTTTATGGCTGGGGTCCACCAGACTGGACGCTTGCCTTTGGTACAGAGAGTCTTAGTTTTGTTTGGGATTGCCTGATCCATGCAGTCCTGTAGGTGCTGGTAGAAGGCATTTGTATTTCTCATCAATGGATGAGAAATCATAACTTCACATCTGGGTGGCACCCATGTCCCTTATGGACAGAGGCAATCTGCAAATTCTGTAGAATCTGTAAAATGCTCAAGGCATAAACACAAACCCGTGCCACCCTCCTGCCCCTAGGGGCAATATACTGGGTAAAATTGGGTTATTCAAAGGGGATCCTGTTTCTATCCGTCTGGAATGACATGGTCGATAAACCTCGTTGCTTTTCCAGAGATGGTTTGCACCTGACACCACTAAGGCTTTTGGATGCCGGCAAAGGTTCTTGCCTTCCCCCCAGTGCCATTGTAAGACAAGGTCTCAAAAACAAAATTGCTGATGTGAATATTGCCAACCATAACAAAATAAGGGTTATGCTGCTAAACGCTAGGAGCTTAAACCAAAAAACTGCACACCCTGGAAGCACTTCTGTCACTGGAGGATGTAGCTATCTGTGCAGTCACAGAAACCTGGTTCAAGGCCTCCGAGAGTACCCTGGCCATGCATGGCTACAGTGACTTCCACACCCTCAAACCAGAAAAGAAACATGTGAGAACCAAAGGAGGTAGTGCTTCTGTCTCTATTAGGGATACATTCACTTCCTGACTAGTTAGATTGGACAACTCCATGAAGTTACTCCCGAGTTCAGATTACTGTGGGTAAGACCCCCATTCAGGTCATAGCTAGTTATAGATCCCCCTCCATGGATCATGATGCACATGGGGCCTACTTGACCAAACTGTAGTCAGTCTAAATATTGCCAAACACTCTGGTCATGGAGGATTTCATTTATCCCACCATCAACTGGGAAACCTACTCTAGTCCTAACTCCCTAACTCACTAGTGCAAACGTTCCTTGGCTTTAACTCAAATGCCCTGGAACAAACTGTTCAACCCCCAACAACAGGAACAAACATACTAGATCTGATCCTCACTGACATGACAAACAGATGCACTACCGCAACTGTCAGACCATCATTAGTTAAATCTGACGCCTTCGAACTGGCACTAACACCAGAACTCAGAATGGGTGAACTGAGACTAAAAGACTTCACCAAAGCAAACTGTACCCTCCTAGGGGAAGTTAGAAATGCCTTCCAAATCCCACCCCTAGCTAGAAGTGGTACTACACCAACACTTACACTGTAGCCCTGTACCATCACTTGTATAAGAGTATAGATTTGGCTGTTCCAGAGAGAATCAAAGTCAGAGCCCTGGGTAATAACAAGACACCCTAATGGACATCCAGCATCAACAGACTTTAAAACAAATGCAAAACGTTGCTGTCTAAGAAAACTAAGGTGAGAGCGCCAACAATGGAAACGCACCAGCCTCAGCCTCAGCAGGCAAGTAAGACAGCATGTCAAATCCTCTAAGGGTAACTTTGAGAAAAATTTAGCAGTCACAGCCAAGGATAACCATAAGGCCATTTACAGCTATGTACGTAGCCAGAAAGGTAGGACCCAAGCATGTACCGAACTAGTGACCAACGGTATCACACACTCTGATCCCACAGTAATAGCAAACCTGTTAATGGACAGATTTGGCAAAAATTTTACTCCCTTATCCCCTCCAAACATAGCACAAACCTTGCCCCCAACACCCCCCACCCTACAATATCCAAAGAGCAGGTCACTAAAGCTTTGTCTAAGGCAAAAAAACACAGCCTTTGTAGGACCAGACTGCATCCCAAGCTATCTTCTACTCCAACTAAAACATGAACTAGCATCACCATTAAGTACCATATTCAGTCACAGCCTGACCACAGGGTTTGTTCCTGCAGAATGGAGAACAGCAACAGTTATTCCCCTCCACAAAGGTGGCCTAGCAACTGACCCAAGGAGTTATAAACTCATAAGTCTGACAAGCCTCATCTGTAAAGCCATGGAATGTATCGTTATGGACCTCATAAATAAAAGACATAGGTAACCTCCAAACCCTGGATCCGACCCAATTTGGCTTCATCAAGGGCAAATCCTGGCTGTTAAACCTGGTGGATTTTTTCAAAAATGTGACTAGACCCATTGACGAGGGCAAATCTATGCACATAGCATACCTCGACTTGGTCAAGGCTGTTGACACAATCCCACACTCAAGCATTACCGATAAACTTGGCAAACTGAATGTAAACCCTTTTTGTTGTAAGATGGGTTGCCAACTGGCTGACAAACTGGTCACACACTGTCAAAGTGGGTGACTCCATATCAACCAGCGGGGTTCCACAGGGGTCACTGCTGGGTGCCCTACTGTGTGGTATATACTCCTCAGAAGTTGAGGTCAAAACTAAGGGGCTGTGGCGGACCAAGTTTGTGGACGATTGCAAACTTGGTGCAATTATTGAATCCCCAAATAGTCAGTGTACTTCAGGAGGGTCTTATGCAGACCAATGACTGATGTCTTAGTCATGGTCTCAAAGTAAATTAAAAAAAATGCATAATCATTCCATTCAGTAAAAACAATGTCTCTTCCCACTATCAAATTAACAACAATACCATATGTACTTATGAAGTGGTAAGGGAACTGGGATCACAAGTAGACTGCGACCTTAACTTCGACCACCATGTGTCTGTTGTAGTAAAGAAGGCTTTCTACGTAGCACATTTGATTAGTAAAGTCATCTCCTCTAGATCAAAGGAGTTGTAACCCCTCTAAACTTGTCACTCTTCAGGGGTCATAACTGAGTATAGTGCCCCTTCTGGCATGTACCATACAAAGCACCTGCAGCAATTAGAGAGACCTCGGAGATTTCTGACAAAGAAGATCAAGGGACTCCAGCACATGCCTTACACTGACTAAAGTCCCTGTCACTACACTCTGTATCATATAGACTTCTTAGGGGAGACTTATTCCTGGCTTACAGAGCAATCTCTGACCCAAATGTAAGGAATTTACTGTCCATCTGTAAATCAAACGGGACTAGAACTTCCCATTCCATATGGCCTGTGACTTGAATAGGACATGCTGGAGGGACAGATTTGTCTCCCAGTGTCTGATGTATTTTTGGAATAGGATGCCAATTCATGTGAAGCAGAGCACCTCTATGACACTATTCAGAAGGAACCTGGACGAGTGGATGGGGCACTGAAAATCCTTACCAGAGATGTTGGTCACAACTTTCCTGGACATGGGCAGTCATTATTAAATACAATCCTGGGTATTGAATAGAGTATCGATGGTATTACATTGGGATGAAATGGCTAGGCTTGAAATGACCCCCAGATCAATATGCTAGTAACCTAAGATTATATTGGCTATGTTTGCAAAGGCCATTAGCCTATTAATCTGCTATGAACCTATTACAAAAAAGAGTAAAATAAAACACATTGACCTCTTTTCCATATTTACTTTATAACACCTGCACATTTCTATCTTCCGCTGTGTTTGTTGACTAAAAGTGTGAAGCACTACTCCAGCTGCAAATAATGGTATCAGGCAAACAATACTGCAAAAAGTATTGCTTGTAGGTCAGAATGTCAGTTACAAACAGCACCCCCCCCCCAAAATAAAAATAAATAAATAAATAAATAACTTCCTTCCCAGAAGAAGAGAACCAAAACTCTGATAAAGCCAATGGTGATATATTAGCTTTAAAGTCAGAAATATAAGGTATTAAATGAACCTTGTTGGTAATAACAACAATCTGTTTTTTTTTTTATTTTGTTGCGCTTTTCTCCCTGGGCCTGTGCTGAAAAAGGACCTGTGTCCAGTCGGGCTTTCCTGGTTATCAAATGTAAAATAAAATAAAAAAATCACAAAGAAATAAAAGCTCTGTAACTCATAAAAATGTATTTATCTTCTAATTAAATATGCATGCAGTGAGCAATAGCCCCGAGGGAAATACTATCCACAAATTCAACCGAAAGTGATCATCTCGTCACCAAAAATAAAGTTTTCTTCTTCTGCATCAAGTGCTTTGGAACTAGGGGAACTTATTGTGGCTCTTGTTTTACTGGACCATGACTCTCTTTATCATTATAAACCACAGTTGCTGATTGGTCTAACATGCTGAGACCACTTCTTTGTGACCAGCACTGCCTCTGTTGGTTCTAGAAGCATGTTTGCTCTCTCAGGAAACATCACCTTCATAAAAGATGGAAAGAGCAGACAGAATTTAAGATTTCTTTTTCTCCAAAGTTATATTATTAGGGTAAAATTCTTCTTCTTCCTTCTAGTAGCGCCATAAAAGTCCTGCTCACAGACGTCATCATAGACTTGTAAATCAGTTTTTCCCAGTCTCCTTACAATGTGAAAACTTTCTCCTTTAGTAGATACATTGAACATCTCACAGTTATCTGCCTTGGCTACTACTAGGTACAAACACCTGACTGATATCTGTGTTTGATGGGAAGATCTTCAAAGCTAAGCCTATCCATTGCATCAGCAATTGCCTTACAAAACCACAGATGTTCATGTCCTGTTCTATTCCAAGGATTCCATGTAATGTAATGTTCTTCCATCTTGCACAGTCTTCCAGTGTTATTACTTTAGACTCTCACTTCTCCATCTTAACATGGTTATCCAAGAGTTGTGTCCCAGTGTACTTAAATGTCTTGTTAGTGATCCAGGATTATGTCTGAGTTAGCTATTGGGCTTTTGCCATTTCCAGAAACCTGTAATTTACTTTCAGAAGAGTTAAGGTTATTAAAGTCCATTGTGTTGGATGACTCTGTTGTAGACTGAATGGAAACCACTCGTAACAGTGTTGCTTAATTCTGTTAGCATGCCTAATCAGAAGATTAATTCTTTCTGTCCTTGCAGTAGTCATGTAACTTTAGCAGTTTTTTTTTTGTGTTAAGCAAACAAAATGACAGGTAAAAAAGTTAGAGAAAATTTTCGTATGTAAAAACATGAAAAAGACCCTGCTAAATCAGACACTTTACTGTGCAGTACTTTTGAACCTCGTTTGACTACTTTTTACTTTTCAGCTGTTCCCATTAGGGGTTACCACAGCGGATCATCTGTTGCCATTTCTTCCTGTCCTCTGCATCTTACTGTGTCACACCAGCTACCTGAATGTCCTCTTTTACCACATCCACAAACCTTCTCTTAGGCCTTCCTCTTTTCACCTTACCTGGCAGCTCCAACCTTAGCATCCATTTCCCAATATACCCAGCACCCGTCCTCAGCACGTCCAAACCAATGCAGTCATGCCTCTCTGGCTTTGTCTCCAAACCTTCCAACCTGGGCTGACCCTCTAATATACTTATTCCTAATCCTGTCCACCCTCATCACACCCAGTGCAAATCTTAACATCTTTAACTCTGCCACCTCCAGCTCTGACTCCTGCCTTTTTGTCAATGCCACCGTCTCCAACCCATATAACATAGCTGGTCTCACTACCCTCTTGTAGACCTTCCCTTTCACTCTTACTGGTACTCGTCTGTCACAAATCACTCCTGACACTCTTCTCCACCTGGTCCACCCTGCCTGTACTCTCTTCTTCACCTCTCTTCATCCTCACCATTCGTCTAGCCTCCCCTTCATTCACACACATGTATTCTTAGTCCAGCTGACCTTCATTCCTCTCCTCTCTAGAGCATATCTCCACCTCTCCAGGGTCTCCTCAACCTGCTACCTACTGTCACTACCGATCACAATGTCATCGGTAAACATCATAGTGCACGGGGACCCCTGTCTGATCTCATATGTCAACCTGTCCATCACTATTGCAAATAAGAAAGGGCTCACAGCTGATCCTTGATGTAATCCCACATCCACCTTAAATGCATCTGTCACTCCCACTGCAGACCTCACCACTGTCACATTACCCTCATACATATCCTGAACCACTCTTACATACTTCTCTGCCACTCCCGACTTCCTCATACAATACCACAATTCTTCTCTAGGCACCCTGTCATATGCTTTCTGTGAGTCCACAAAGACACAATGCAATTCCTTCTGACCTTCTCTGTACTTCTCCATCAACACTCTCGGAGCAAACATCGCATCTGCAGTGCTCCTTCCTGGCATGAAACCAAACTGCTGATCACTAATCATCACCTCCCTTATTATCCTAGCTTCCACTACTCTTTCCCATAACTTCATACTGTGGCTGATCCATTTTATTCCTCTGTAGTTACTACAGCTCTGCACATCACCTTTATTCTTAAAAATTAGTACCAAAACACTTCTCCACCCCTCAGCCATCCTCTCACTTTTCAAGATTTCATTAAACACACTGGTTAAAAACCCGACTGCCATCTCTTGTAAACACCTCCATGCTTCCACAGGTATGTCATCTGGACCAACAGCCTTTCCATTCTTCATCCTCTTCATAGCTATCCTTACTTCCTCCTTGCTATAATCCATTGCACTTCCTGATTCACTATCCCCACATCATCCAACCTTCTCTCTCATTCTCTTCATTCATCAGCCCATTAAAGTACTCTTTCCATCTGCTCAACAGACTCTCCTCACTTGTGAATACATTTCCCTCATTATCCTTTATCACCCTTACCTGCTGCACATCTTTACTAGCTCGGTCCCTCTGTCTAGCCAATTGGTACAGGTCCTTTTCTCCCTCCTTAGTGTCCAACCTTTCATACAATTCTTCATACGCCTTATCCTTAGCCTTCGCCACCTCTCTCTTCACCATACACCTCATCTCATTATATTCCTGTTGACTGTCTTCATCTCTCTGACAATCCTACTTCTTCTCCGCCAACCTCTTTCTCTGTATACTCTCCTGTACTTCCTCATTCCACCACCATGTCTCCTTGTCATCCTTCCTTTGTCCAGATGTCACACCAGCTCATCACGCCTCGTTTGACTGAAGATGCAAATTACTCCTTAAAGACATACAAGTGTTTTAGCAACATGACTTATTTAACTAGAAATAGTTGAAGGCATCTTTATTTATCTGTAGTGCTTGTTTGACTTGCTTTTCTTTGACTATTACTGATCTCTGTCTGCATTTGATTTTGAATTGACGTTTTTCATTTAAGGTTTGGTTACTTCTATTTTTTATATTTTTCTTATATTGCATTTTGTTTACATTAAGGTTTGTGGTCTGTACTCTTCTGGGTGGTGAAGGGATAGCCTTCACCCTTCTGAGCTGGGAACTGTTGGTAAAGGCTTATTGTGGCTGTTATTCCAAGTGTCTTTGTTCATCTCAGTGGTCTGCGGTCTTGGCCTTATTGTCTAGACAGATTTTTTTCACTAATAGATCATCTAATTTGCTCATAGCTGAGCGTCAGTCATCGAGTTGCTTGTCTAACTGACTTGTTCAGTATTTCAGTTTTCCTCACTCCTCCCTACTAGATCAGTGGCAATGGATACGCACTTCCCAACTCTCTCTGTGGCCAGTCTGGTTGAAATGGGTATTCTGATGCGTAGCAATTGCCTAATGTACACTGGCAACCCACTTATTCTTAATAAAACAGCATATGCGAGAGGTGTGAATACACTTTAATGCTGGAGGCAAAACTCTGTCATACAACCAAATCTAATCCTATAGATGTTGTCATGGACACCTGCACCATGCCTGCCACCCAGGGTAAACACCCTACACATAAAACTACTTATGCTGAGGTACTTACATGTAACCTCCCTAAAATGCCAAGACCTCCTGCACAGTACAAAGAAAGGGTCCTCATCCATCATGTAAACACTCCATTAAAACACCATCTACAGCTACACATAATAACATTGTATCCATTGATGATTCTATAGTGAGGTACACCGATGTCCCCCTCATCAGACTGAGTAAGGAGACAGTCACGCTTATCTGCCTTTCTGGGGCTAGGATCCATCAAGTCACCCAGGCCCTCAGGTCATTGATCCACAGGCACCAGTATGACTTTGTCATAGTCATAGTCCATGTGGGTGTTAATGACCTGACACATACCTCCATTGACTATATGAAACTAGAGATGATCAGCCTTGTTAATTATGTGTCTCAGGCAGGTATGGACGTAGCACTGAGCAGCATATTATCTTCTCCAAGGATGATGCCATGTTACCAACAGAAAATGATTAATTTTAATGTTTGGCTTAGCTTCTAGTGTTAATCCAGGGGGATGCAGTATTTGATGGCACGGGAAGACATGGTTGACGGACAACCCTGCTTTGTTAGGGATGGTTTGCACTTATCCCTTCTAGGCTTTCAGATATTGGGAAAGACCTTTTCTGCCCCCATGATGCCTTTTTGTTTTTTAGGCAATGCTAAACTTATAAACCTACTGACTTAACTGAACATATGAAGGAATATCTGAAGGTGGTACTGCTCAATGCTAGAAGTCTTAACAAGAAGCTCCATTCCCTGCAAGCCTTCCTGTCCCAGGAGAGAGTAGACATCTGTGTAGTAATGAAGACCTGGTTTAAAGTCATAAGACATTACCCCAGCAATGCAAGGTTATAATTCCTTTCACACCTTTAGACCAGCTATTGCACAGGAGGGAACTTAAAGTGGAGGAGTCTCCGTCTATATTAAGACAAATCTCACATTCAGACTAGTTAAAGTGTATGACCCACTGGAACTCATACATGTGCAACTCCCCAGAAGCAGAGTGTCATATCGCATCCTTGCAACATATCGGTCCCCCTCCATGTCCCAGGAAACCCATACTAGCTGAGTGTACTAGAGTCCCTTGCCGTTCAACCCAATATATTGTTCATGGGAGATCTCAACTACCCCTGTATAAATTAGGAATCCTACACCACTTCTAATGCACAAGCCCACTGATTCCTAAACTTTATTAATGCCAACATCCTGGAACAGTGGGTCCATTCTCCTACCAGGGGTACAACATCCTGGAACAGTGGGTCCATTCTCCTACCAGGGGTACAACATCCTGGAACAGTGGGTCCATTCTCCTACCAGGGGTACAACATCCTGGAACAGTGGGTCCATTCTCCTACCAGGGGTACAACATCCTGGAACAGTGGGTCCATTCTCCTACCAGGGTTACAACATCCTGGAACAGTGGGTCCATTCTCCTACCAGGGGTACAACATCCTGGAACAGTGGGTCCATTCTCCTACCAGGGGTACAACATCCTGGAACAGTGGGTCCATTCTCCTATCAGGGGTACAACATCCTGGAACAGTGGGTCCATTCTCCTACCAGGGGTACAACATCCTTGACCTTGTACTCACAATAATAGGGAGCCAATGTAATATCTTTGCTCATCAGATCTGACCGTAATGCATTATTACTTGAAATAAAATTACATCCAAAGATCCAGCAAAACCAAAAACCTTTAGGAACTATTCAGAAGGCTAACCTCTCTCTACTAAGCAACACCTAGTCACTAGTGGAGTCCCCCAGGGCTTGTTACTGGGCCTGCTCCTTTTTGGCATCTATTTCTCTGAAATGGAAGCAAATGCTGAAGGTTTATGGCTGACTAAGTTTGCAGATGATTACAAGCTGGGAGTTATCATTGACACAGACACTACCCTTCTTCAAGAAGGTCTATCTCTAAGTAACAAATGGTGCCAAAGCCATGGTCTTAAACTCAGTTCTAAGAAATGCATAATTGTACCCCTTGGGAAATCAACCATCCTGACTGACTACCATGTTGATAATACACCCCTAAGAGTCAACCCAGTGGTCAGGGATCTGAGTAGACATGCAGGCAGTAGCCTTACCTTCAACCACCACGTGTCCACAGTGAAGAGGAAATACCTTTTATATTGTGCATCTTGTACGTAAAGGCATGCCATCTAGGTCCAAAGAGGTCATTATCTCACTGTACTCCTCCCTTATCAGGCCAGTTACAGACTACAGTTATTCCTTTGGTATGTACCTGACCAGGCATATGCAGCAACTACAGTGACCTGAGAGGTTCCTTACAAAGAGAATACAAGGCATAACCTGCCTTATGCAGAGCACCTTAAATCCCTTTCCCCCTCTACTCAGTCTCCTATAGATTGTGGAGGGGTGATCTATGCCAGGCTTGCAAGGCATCTGCAAACCCCACACTTATGAATCTCCTACATATTCTTAAGTCAAAGAGTACCAGAAATACAAGGTCTAGAGACCTGAATTTTGTTTATGACTTAAAAAGAACATACTGGAGAGACAGATATGTATCCTAGAGACTGCCTCTCCTATGGAACAGGCTTCCCATCCATGTGAAACTGAGTTCATCTATTATCCAGTTTAAACACAACCCAGACCAGTGGATGGGGAATAGGAACATAACACCAGGCCTGGCACCCATGTCACTTACAGACAAAGGTAAGTTATAAATACCTGTCTCTCAATGTCCTATTTGGATGCAATACATCATTATTCTTTTGGGAAAACTTGGCTAGATTTAGAAAGACCCCCCAAGGTCGTTAGCCTAGTAACAGTCTATGAAATCACTCTTTTTGTTACAGTAAAGTACACATTTTCAGTATATGTGGTTGTCTTTTTTTTTCTGGAGTGTAGTTTCATTTTCTCAGTGTTGGGAGACTTACCCGTATTCCGTTGTGTTGTTTTGTATTTATAAATCTTGCACGTTAGCCGGTAAAGCCAAACCCCAGTAGCTGTAAACGTGGCATGTTTCACACTTTTTATAGGCCCATCAGTACAGCATAAGTGGACAGTTTGGCTATTTTTTGAAGAAAACACAGGTTTCAACAAAGCCTTCTGATCATCACTGCACATGATGTAAAAAAATACTAGGAGAGCTTTATACAGATGTCATTTAGAAAATTGCACTGCTTGATTTACTTCTGTCTGTACTGATAAGATTAGTCCTTGCCCTATTGCTAGTAATGCCTGTCTTTCAAAACTTTGACACAAAAAATGGATAATCTGCACTAGAGCCATTTGTATCCAAGTCTGAAAGGGTGTATGATATGAGATGTCTTTGGACAATCTTTTATGTAATTATGGGAATTTTATACTTATCTTTTGTATTGATTCTGTCTTGTATACAAACATTTTGAAAGCTGCTGTTCTTGTTTGGTATTTTGATGATGGAACATAAAATGCTTAAATTACATGTCATTTGCATAAATACTGTGGTCATTTGGACATGTGCAGAAAAGCAGAAGACAATCTGGTGAGGACGTTTTGGGACAGACAGGAAGAAGGTAAGAGGAAGCGAGCATGTCCAGCAAAGAGGTGGATGGACTGTGTGAAAAAAAATCTGCAACAGTCAGGCGTGAGTGTTGAAGAAGACAGCAGTGTGGCAGTGAATCGAGATTTGGCAACTGTTAACACGATACCCGGACCCCATGTAGAAAAAAATGGGAAAAAGGAGTCTGATGATGATGAAGATTGTAGTTGTTTAGACAATATATTTGTGTGCTGTCTCATTTTTAATATATAGATTTATTTGCCTTTAGTTTTAAATGATTTTGCGTGACACCATTGTTCAGTTTCAGAGTATTGTGAGTATATTTAAGACTAAGTTTTTATTTCTGAATGTCCACACACTTTGTATGTATTAAATTGAAATAGCATATTCTATAGAGAGATTTCTTTACTATTATTCATATGCAAAGGTCTTTGTAGCTGGGTTAGTATGTGTTTTATTTATTGTTGTTTGTATTAACTTGATCACATGGGGAAATTATTTAAATATGGAGTGTTGGAAATGTGGATTCAGCACTAAGAAAGCTGTGTAGATCATGAAACCAGTACGCTGGAAGGTCATTGGGATTAAAATGTGTTTACACTTTTATACCAGTGTGTTGGCTTTTCTTTGTGGAATATAATTTCATTTAGGTATATTTTCAGTTCCATGTGTTACTTTGGTGGTTCATATGCATTTTAGTATGTGTGTAACAATCTGACCACATCAGATTTAAAAAGAGCACGGATCTCTTATTAGCTAATACTGCATTTTATCCTTAAAGGTTTTTCTTCATTAGTACAGCCATGTGCCAGCTCAATATCTGCTGGTTGTAGCATTATGTAGTGTCTCCCTGTTTACAAAGTGTCGTCATGTCTCCCTGTTAACAAAGAGTTGTCATGCTCCTTATGAATAAGTTTAACACAGGATGTGCACAACCGGTAGTGACTGTCCACATATGTTAGATGTGTGTGCAGCCAGCGGAGGCAAGCCTTAACTTAGGGTTCAAGCAACTGAACTGGCTAATGAAAGCGGATAACATATACATACTAAATCTAGAGCACTTGATAATAGTTTTCAGTCTTACTCACAAACACCGGCTAATCTACAATGTATGTACTGTACCTGTGTACTATGTATGTATTCTACCTATGTTCCAAATTTCAGCTGTACACCACAAATCTATTAATTACCTTTATTTTTTAAATTAATATTTTTTGTTTGTTCTCTTCACTGTAACTGTTTATGTGCCGCATACCACTGTAAAAACATGTCTCTTGTAATTTGTGTGTATACTGACCATGTCTAAATAACTAAATGTGTCTGTAATTTTTCTTTGTGGAGCTTTTCTCACCAGGCCTCTGCTGAAAAAGGGCCTTTTTGGCTCAGTCCCACACCCTCGGTTAACAAATGTAAAATAAAAATAAATAAATTGTCAGTACCATGAAAGTGATGACTTCCCTGTCGGCCTTTAAATTCAGAGTTATGTTGTGCAGATTTTGTCCAAGTAGGAAACATTATGTGATATCTTATATGATCTGAGGACATGCTGCAACAAAGTCATATTTAGGTTTTGAAAAGTTTTACATCCTTTAGGTATTCTGCTAAAATCATAACTTGATGCAAACCTAGTAATTTTGGATATGCAGCTTGTTAATAAAACAGGTAAGTACTTGTTCTTGTCCTGCACAAACTCAGGCAGCTTGGATTTAATAAGATTGTATATCGTTCATTTTTTAGTGCATTCATTACTAACAGAATCCAACAAGTAACTGTTCTACTTTTTATTCACTTTTGTTTTATGTGCTACAGTGGGTAAACGTAAGCAGCCTGATGCGTTAAGCAGTGCTGGACCTGGGCGTGAGAAATGTGCCTATTTCTTCTGGCAAGGCTGCCGATCCAGCGTTAGTGGCAAAGGAGCTTCGGCACTGATGACCGTGGAGCTTGGCAAGGAAAGCGGTGCTCAGGTGAGAGTGTGAGCTGCATGCTGATTCGGTTAGCTTAAGTTATTTCTTATAAAGTGGTGGTGCTCAGGTGAGGGCGTCCGCTGCATGCTGATTCGGTTTGCTTTAAGTTAAGTCTTAAAAAGTGGTGCACAGGTTAGGGCACGAGTTGCAGGCTGATTCATTCAGCTTAAGTTATTTCTTGTGTACCTTCTTAGCATAACGTCGGAATGTATGTAAATCATTACTTTACACTTAGTTTTAGTCCTCATAACCTTTTCTAAGGCATCTTTTACTAAGATATTTGGGAAAGAAAAACTGTGATGATGGATTACATTTCTTGTTTTCTTCAGAACTTCTAAATACAGTTTTCAATGTATGTTTCGGTGGAAGTGCTGCATGTGCAGAACTCTTCTGTCATGTTACTTGTGCATGTGGGAACTGGATTTACTGTGACTCAATTTATCTGCAGTGAAAAAGCATATTTTGAAATATTGATGACCACTGTGACCACGCTGTCAGGCACGTGTGTTTCACACCACCCTGCCTTATTGTTTTCATCCTGCCTTAATGTTAAGCTTATTCTACTGTTGTCTTCACAAATTACTTAGTAATATTACAGCATGTGGTCTAATTTAATTTCAGTCATGTTGTATTGCATGGCAGATATCCTGTCTGAGGATATGGACTGAGTTGTTTTCAGTTCTTCCCCCAAAGAGCTCACTTGGATTATTTTGCCCTTATGAAGGGATGTGAGGAATTTCATTATTTATAACATTCACTCAGAGAGGCTGTGCAGTGAAGGGATGTGAGCAATTTCGTTATTCATAATGTTCACTCAGAGAGGCTGTGCAGAGAAGGGATGTGAATGATTTGGTTATTTGCAACATGCAAAAAGAGAGGCTGTGCAGTGAGGGGATGTGAGCGATTTGGTTATTTATAACATGCACTCGGAGAGGCTGTGCAGTGAAGGGATGTGAGCTATTTGGTTATTTATAACGTGCACCCAGAGAGGCTGTGCAGTGAAGGGATGTGAGTGATTTGGTTATTTACAACGTGCACTCAGAGAGGCTCTGCAGAAGTAGCATAACTGAGTTATGACAAAAAAAATGCATGCTGTAAGTAAATGTTCCTTAGTCTGTTATAAGCAACAACAAAGTTTACAATTTGAATTAAAAATTAATAATCGCCAATCCCCCAATAAATAAAATATTTACATACCGGATCGGTCGAGGCCCGGGTTAACAACAACCGCCACCAGTACTGTTAGCCAACAGGGTGCTGGCAGAAATTGGGCTACTGTTGGCCAAAGGAGGAGAGGAGGTGGAAGGCATGGCCAAAGGCAGGAAGAGAGGAGAAAGGCTAGGACTGTGGTAGTGAGGGTCGGAACTTTGAATGTTGGCAGTAAGACTGGTATAGGGAGAGAGCTAGGCGATATGATGGACAGAAGGAAGGTTGATATATTGTGTGTGCAAGAGACCAGATGGAAGGGGAGTAAGGCTAGGTGTATCGGAGGTGGGTTCAAATTGTTTTATCATGGTGTGGATGGGAGGAGAAAAGGCATAGGAGTTATCCTGAAGGAACAGTATGCTAAGAGTGTTTTAGAGGTGAAAACAGTGTCGGATAGAGTGATGTTGTATGAAGCTGGAAATTGATGGTGTAATGATGAATGTTAGTGCATATGCTCCACAACTTGGGTGTGCAATGAACGAGAAAGAAAGATTTTGGAGTGAGTTGGATGAAGTGGTGATGACTGGACACAAGGGTGAGAGAGTGGTGATTGGAGCAGATTTCAATGGGCATGTTGGTGAAGGGAACAGAGGGGATGAGGAAGTGATGGGTAGGTATGGTGTTAAACAAAGGAATGCAGAAGGTCAGATGGTAGTGGATTTTGCAAAAGGATGGTCATGGCTATGGTGAGTACGTATTTTAACAAGAGGGGGGAGCATAGGGTGACATACAAGAGTGGAGGACGATGCACACAGGTGGATTATATCTTATGTAGAAGGGCCAGTCTGAAGGAGATTGGAGACTGTAAAGTGGTGGCAGGGGAAAGTGTAGTTAGGCAGCATAGGATGGTGGTTTGTAAGATGTTGTTGGTGATCAAGAAGAGGAGGAGTGTGAGGGCAGCACCAAGGATCAAATGGTGGAAATTGAAAAGGGGTAATTGTGAGGTGGAGTTCAGGGAAGAGTTAAGACAGGCACTGGGTGGCAGTGAATAGTTACCAAATAGTTGGGTAACCACAGCAGAGCTAGTAAGGGAGACGGCTAGAAAGTTGTTTGGTATGACATATGGACAGAGGAAGGACGACAAGGAGACATGGTGGTGGAAGTTGGCAAAGAAGAAGTGGGATTGTCAGAGAGATGAAGAAAGTAGACAGGAGTATAAGGAGATGAGGTGCATGGTAAAGAGAGAGGTGGCAAAGGCTAAGGATAAGACGTATGAAGAGTTGTATGAAAGGCGGGACACTAAGGAGGGCGAAAAGGACCTGTACTGATTGGCTAGACAGAGGGACCGAGCTAGGGAAGATGTGCAGCAGGTAAAGGTGATAAAGGATAATGAGGGAAACATACTCACAAGCGAGGAGAGTGTGTTGAGCAGATGGAAAGAGTACTTTGAGGGGCTGATGAATGAAGCGAATGAGAGGGAGAGAAGGTTGGATGATGTGGGGATAGTGAATCATAAAGTGCAGTGGTTTAGCAAGGAGGAAATAAGGATAGCTATGAAGAGGATGAAGAATGGAAAGGCTGTTGGCCCAGATGACATACCTGTGGAATCATGGAGGTGTTTAGGTGAAATGGCAGTGGAGTTTTTAAACAGATTGTTTAATGAAATCTTGGAAAGTGAGAGGATGCCTGAGGAATGGAGAAAAAGTGTTTTGGTACCGATTTTTAAGAATAAGGGTGATGTGCAGAGCTGTAGTAACTACAGAGGGATTAAAATGATCAGTCACAGCATGAAGTTATGGGAAAGAGTAGTGGAAGCTAGGTTAAGAAGGGAGGTGATGATTAGTGTTCAATAGTATGGTTTCATGCCGGGAAAGAGCACTAAAGATACGATTTTTGCTCTGAGGGTGTTGATGGAGAAGTACAGAGAAGGTCAGAAGGAATTGCATTGTATTTTTTTAAACTTAGAGAAAGCATATGACAGGGTGCCTAGAGAGGAGTTGTGGTATTGTATGAGGAAGTCGGGAGTGTCAGAGAAGTATGTAAGAGTGGTACAGGATTATGTATGAGGGTAGTGTGACAGCGGTGAGGTCTGGAGTGGGAGTGACGGATGCGTTTAAGGTGGAGGTGGGATTACATCAAGGATCAGCTCTGAGTCCTTTCTTATTTGCAATGATGATGGACAGGTTGACAGACAAGATCAGACAGGAGTCCCCGTGGACTATGATGTTTACAGATGACATTGTGATCTGTAGTGAGAGTAGGGAACAGGTGGAGGAGACCCTGGACAGATGGAGATATGCTCTAGAGAGAAGAGGAATAAAGGTCAGCAGGACTAAGGCAGAATACATGTGTGTGAATGACAGGGAGGATAGATGAATGGTGAGGATGCAAGGAGTAGAGGTTGCAAAGGTGGATGAGTTTAAATTCTTGGGATCAGAAGTTCAGAGTAATGGTGAGTGTGGAAGAGAGGTGAAGAAGAGAGTGCAGGCAGGATGGAGTGAGTGGAGAAGAGTGTCAGGAGTGATTTGTGACAGACGAGTACCAGTAAGAGTGAAAGGGAAGGTCTACAAGAGGGTAGTGAGACCAGCTATGTTATATGGGTTGGAGACAGTGGCATTGACAAAAAGGCAGGAGTTAGAGCTGGATGTGGCAGAGTTAAAGATGTTAAGATTTGCACTAGGTGTGACGAGGGTGGACAGGATTAGGAATGAGTATATTAGATGGTCAGCCCAGGTTGGAAGGTTTTGAGACAAAGCCAGACAGGCAAGATTACGTTGGTTTGGACATGTGCTGAGGAGGGATGTTGAGTATATTGGGGAAAAAGATGCTAAGGATGAAGCTGCCAGGTAACCGGAAAAGAGGAAGGCCTAAGATAAGGTTTATGGATGTGGTGAGAGAGGGCATGCAGGTGGTTGGTGTGACAGAGCAAGATGCAGAGGACAGGAAGAAATGGAAACAGACGATCCGCTGTGGTGACCCCTAACGGGAACAGCCGAAAGATGATGATGAATCCCCCAATAAATAAAACTGCAGTGTATTCTCACATACACTTTGAGCTTCAGACATTTTTAGAAACCTCATAAATCATTACATAATTAAACAGGACATTTTTAAGAGAAAAACTCACATTTATGAGCAAATTGCTTGCAAAACCTGTTCTCTCACCTTCATTTTAGTCCCTGAGTTTGAAAACAGTGACAAGATTTCTGCCCCTACCCTCGTCAGTGCATATGTCCATCTGCAAATAGGTCTGTTGGAAGGCGTTTCCATCTTGGAAGCTGCCTTATTATTGTCTCATGATAGGCAACGTTCAGAGGGGGCATATTATCACGTGGGCAGGCTAAGTTAAAAGGGAAGGCTAGTTTGCAGCCACTTAACATACATTTGGTCCTCTGTGAATTTTTTTTTCAAATTTTATGTATCACAAATTTATTGTTTTTTTTCTGACATAAAATACCATTCAAGTAAGAGTGCTAAACAAATGGGTGCTTGTATTTTAATTATGATGCCATGATGAAACTGTTTGTAGCGATGTTGCACTACTGGTGTTCTTCTGTCTGGCTCAGGTTGTATCTGAAATGGTCCCAGTGAACCTGAATGGTTAACAATGTAAAACTAAAATAGCATTTATTTATTTCTTGCTCCTGCTCCCCCAGCCCCATTTTGGAACAAAGTGTTTATCTAGTCCCAATTACTACAACTAAGTAATACCATTGCAAATTCTGTTATCACTTTGGAGTAATGTGCAGTTTTGAATGCCTAATGGATTGATAATAATTAGACCCCAGAGCTCCCAACAGTCAAAAAACGCAGGAGAGGTATGACTGTCTTTTGGACAGATGTTTTACAGCACCCTAAACTGACAAATATTAATGCTTTGGGAAGGTATTTTGCTACAACCTCTTGGAAATCTGTTTTCTTCCATAAGACACCATTTATTTAGGTATGTTTAAGGAGAGGCATGTGTACCAGAGACGGGGGTGCACTCGTGTACTATGCAGTGGCAGCTCATTTTCACATTTCAGAAAACAAAGTGGAGGTTTAGAATTTTTACATAGAAGTACCTTCATAAGTACTTCTATCCTAAACTAATATGTTGGAGATGTATTTATTTATTTGACATTTGTTAACTGGGATAGTCCATCTGAGCAAAAGCTATTTTTCAGTGGAGGCCTGTGGAGAAAAGCTCCACAGTACAAGAAAGCAAGAAAATTTACAAAACTGAAGATAAATTCAGTGAAAGATATACAGTAAAACAGTTAAGTAAATGTAGATAAAGCTCCACAGTACAATAAAGTAAGAGGCATTGTAACACTGAAGAAAAAAACATAGCAAAGAAATATACAATAAAACATTTAAATGGGTGTACATAACACATTGGGTCATCTTCAGAGGGTAATTGTACAATACAGAGAAGTTAAGTGAGTTATGGTAGCAGTGAAGGGAGGAATAGAGAGGGTAGTGATAGAGAAATGGGTGGGATGTGGGATGATTACAGAGGCAAATCCATGTGCTATTAAGGTACCGCTTGAGAATTTTCTTGAATTTGTGGATGTAGGAAATGTTTCTAAGGTTCATAGAGAGCTCGTTCCATGCAAGAGCAGGGAAGTAGCTGTAGAGATTCTGTCCAATAGAATTTTTAGGTTTGTGAATTTGTAAAAGACATTGGTCAGCGCTTCTGAGGTATTGAGGGGGCTTATAGAGGGAGACAAGTAAGGAAATGTTAGGGAAGAGGAGGGCTTATTCAAAATAGTATGGATAATGAGAAGTTGGGTAAGTAAGCGTTGGTTAGGAAGCTCTAGCCAGCTGAGTGTCTGGAGAGGATGACAGTGGTGTGATCTTGAGGGCAGATTGGCTGCAAATCTAGCAACTTTGTTGTAGGTGGTTTCAAGTTTGGAAAGTATTGAAGACTGTAAGTTGGTTAAAATTTGAGAGCTGTAAAAGAGGCTGGGAAGAAGGTAAGCTTGGGCTAGTGAGACCCTGGAGTTGAGTGTGAGGAACCTTTTGTTTCTATAGAGTAAACCAAGCTTTTGTTGGGTTTTCTTGATGCAGTTAAGTACATGAACATCAGATTTCAGTTGCTCGTCCACTATTACTCCAAGCAGTGTAGTGTGTGATTCAGCTATGATCATAGTGTTGTTGAGGGAAGAGATGGTGAATGAGGATTTAAGATGGTAAAGATATTTTAGGAGGAAGAGACGATGTTGTCTTTTTCGGTTTAAGTATGAGTTGGTTGTTAGTAAGCCATGTTTCAAGTGAGGTGGAAAGATGTTTGCGTCAAGGTTAGTAGGTCAGTGGGTCTGTCAGCGATAGACATGATGGTGGAGTCATCTGTGTACTGTATGAAGGAAGACTGAGGACAGGATGTGTGAAGTTGGTCAGTAAAAATGTTAAAAAGGAGGGGCCTAAAATAAAGCCTTGAGGGATGCCCATTTTGATGTGGAGAAAAGGAGAAAGAGCAGAGGACCATTTTACAGATTACAGTCTGTCTGTGAGGTAGCTACTGAATCAGGAGATAGTTGCTGAGGAGATGTTGAGTTGAGAGAGTTTGGAGAGGAGGTCTGTCTGTGAGGTAGCCACTGAACCAGGAGATAGTTGCTGAGGAGATGTTGAGTTGAGAGAGTTTGGAGAGGAGGATGGGGTGAGAGACAGTGTCAAAGGCTTTAGATAGATCTAAAAAGATGCAGGACACTAGATTATCACTCTCTCTAGCTATGGAGATGGAGTTAGAAAAGGAAATACATGGAGTAGTGGGGGGGTGGAAGCTATGTTGAGTAGGGGTTATTACGTTTTCATGAGTAAGATAAGCTGAGATTTGTTTATAAACACAGTGCTCAAGAATTTTGGAGAGGGGAGAGAGTATGTCAATAGGTCGATAATTAGAGACTGCAACAGAATTTCTACATTTGTGGATTGGTATAATGTGGAACTTTTTCCAGAGGGCAGGAACAGTGGATTCACTAACTGACCGGTTTATGAGGATGGGGACAGGATATACTATGGTGTCAGCAGCAGCTTTTTAGAAAGAGACATGGCAGGTTGTCAGCTGAAGGGGAACCTGGTTTACGTTTGATAAGACGTTTTTTGATGTAGCTGGTTGGAATAGGTTTCAGTGAGAAAGGACAGTTTTGCAGTTGGAGGGTGGTAGGGGGTGTGGGTCTGGTTGGGTGGACAGTTTGCATAAGTTTGCTGATGGTATCTATGAAGTATGAATTAAACATTGTAGCAGTTTCAAGGGGTGTGTTATTGGGGGCAGGAGTTGGGAGTTGGATTTCCTGAGTGGAGAATTTTGTTGACAGCATTCCAAAATGTTTTAAGGTTACTGGATTCAGTATGTTGCGGTGAGAGGTAGTTGTTCTTTTTGTCAGAGTTTGTGTTTGGTTAAATTTCGGAGTTCCCTATATTGTTGGTAGTGTGTGGGAGATTTGGTCTTAGTTCAGAGTTTCCAGGTGCAATCTCTTGTTATGGATAAAAGACCAAATAGAGTTGGAGAGCCAAGGGGAACACCGTGATTTGACTCTGACAGTTCTGGGGGGGGGCAAGGGAGTTCAGAATGTTTAAGAAGATGGAGCTGAATTGAAGGACCGCTTCATCTACAAGTAGGGAAAAGAGAAAAGACCAGTCAATAGCAGAGAGAGAATTATTAAAAATATCTTGGTTGAAGTTGGTTAGCATTCAGCACTCTTTAAATGTATGAGGTCTACAGAGGTGAGGAGAGATTCTTTGGACACGTATAGGGGAGTGGTCACGGAGTCTGGTAGGGATTCAGGGTAGTGATAGAGGTCAGGCTTAGAGACAAGTATCCAATCCAAGGCAGCGCAGATATTTGTGGGTTCATAAAAAAAGTGGTTAAAGAAATAAGTTGGGTGTGTCCGTATAGGTTTATGCTGGTGGTGGGAGAGTTAGGGATGAGGGTGAGCCAGTTGATGTTAACATCACCTAGTATTTTTATTTCATTATGTATATTGTCGGACATCCAGTGTAGGATTTGTTCTAATAGGGGTATGTTCTCTCCAGGGTGTATATACAGTGGATATAAGTTTACACACCTC
Source organism: Protopterus annectens (assembly GCF_019279795.1). Classification (NCBI taxonomy): domain Eukaryota; kingdom Metazoa; phylum Chordata; order Ceratodontiformes; family Protopteridae; genus Protopterus; species Protopterus annectens. The sequence goes on from NC_056747.1 coordinate 1,355,450,437, forward strand.
TGTTAAAATGCCAGGTTTTTGTGATATAAAAAAAATGAGACCACAATAAACCATTTCAAAGCTTTTCCCACCTTTAATGGGATCTATAACCTGTACAGGTCAAGTGCAAAACAAATCTTTTAGAGTAAAAAATACAAAAAAAAATAAACGTACAATAAGCTGGTTGCATAAGTGTGCACACCCTTAAACTAATACTTTGTTGAAGCACCTTTTGATTTAATTACAGCATTCAGTCTTCTTGGGTACACACCTGCCAGCATTGTCTTCTTGGGTACACACCTGCCATCAATTAAAGAGACTCTGATTAACCCCAAGTAAAGGTCAGCTGTTCTAGTCGCATTTTCCTGACATTTACTCAGTTGCATGCTGCAGCAAAAGCCATGGTTCGCAGAGAGCTTACAAAGCATCAAAGGGATCTCATTGTTGAAAGGTATCAGTCAGGAGAAGGGTGCAAAAAATTTCCACGGCATTAGATATACCATGGAACAGAGTGAAGACAGTCATCAAAAAGAGGAGAAAATATGGGATAACATTGATGTTGCAAAGAACTGGACATCCCCCGCCCCCAAAACTGATGAAAAGACAAGATGAAAACTGGTCAAGGAGGCTGCCAAGAAACTTACACCAACACTGAAGGAGCTGCAGGAATTTCTGGCAAGTACTGGTTGTGTACTACATGTGACAACAATCTCCCATATTCTCTATATGTCTGGACTATGAGGTAGGGTTGCAAGATGGAAGCCTTTTCTTACACAGAAAAACATCCAGGCCTGGCTAAAATTTGCAAAACAATACATCAGGTCTCCAAAAAGCATGTGGGAAAATGTGTTATGGTCTGATGAGACCAAGGTTGAACTTTTTGGCCACAATTCCAAAAGGTACATTTGGTGCAAAAACAACACTTCGCATCACCAAAAGAACACCATCCCCACCATGAAGCATTGTGGTGGCAGTATCATGCTTTGGGGTTGCTTTTCTTCAGGTGGAACTGGGGCTTTAGTCAAGGTGGAGGGAATTATGAACAGTTCCATATACCAGTAACTTTTGTCCCAAAACCTTCAGGCATCTGCTAGAAAGCCGAAGATGGAGGAATTTCACCTTTCAGCATGACAATGACCCCAAGCATACATCCAAATCAACAAAAGAATGGCGTCACCAGAAGAAAATTAAAGTTTTGGAATGTCCCAGCCAGAGCCCAGACCTAAATCCAATAGAAAATTTGTGGGGTGACATGAAGAGGGCTGTGCAGAAGAGATGCCCTCGCAGTCTGACAGATTTGGAGTGCTTTTGCAAGGAGGAGTGGGCAGATATTGCCAAGTCTAGATGTGCCATGCTGATAGACCCCTACCCAAGAAGACTGCTGTAATTAAATCAAAAGGTGTTTCAACAAAGTATTAGTTTAAGGGTGTGCACACTTATGCAACCAGCTTATTGTATGTTTTTTATTTTTTATATTTTTTTTCCCCTAACAGATTTGTTTGTTTTTCAATTGAATTGTACAGGTTATCGGTCACGTTAAGGATGGGAAACGTTTTAAAATGATTTATTGCGGTCTCATTTTTTTATATCACAAAACCTGGCATTTTAACAGGGGTGTGTAAACTTTTTATATCCACTGTAGATGGTGACTATGGTTAGAGTTTTATGATTATTGAGTTTGCAGCTGGCAATAATGAGTTCAGCTGGGTGAAAGGAGGGGGGGGGGGTTAATTAGGGGAGATATGCTTATGAGGTGACAGTACATAATGGCAGCACCTCTGCCTTTTATGTGCATTCTGTCCAGGCGTAGAATGTTGTAATGGGGGGGGTTCTTTATCTACATTATGTGGTTTGAGTCATGTTTCAGAGAGACTGTTGTGGGAGTACTGGGCTATCCAGGTGTGGAATTCAGTTATCTTGAATAGAAAGAGAGATGATTGAAACTAGGTTTAGGTACCTACTGAAGTGTTTGTGAGGTGTAGGTAGGACTTGATGAATTAGAGTGTGGGCCAAGGTGTGGGTGAATGTCACTTGAGAGTTTACTGGGGAGTGATGTATTGGGGTAGGGTGAGTGAAATTTCTGTTTCATTCTGTGGAATGAGGGGATTTACTTCTTCCTGGGCTGCTTCGGATTTTTATTGCTGCTTTGCATTCTGCTCAGGAAGTGGACATGGCTGGTGCTGATCCAGAAGCTATTGAACTTGATTACTGCCCTGTGACACCATGTACAAGAATGTTCAAGGAGAGAGCAAAGCGAATGGTAAATATGAACGGTAACCCTCTGCTATTTGTTCAACTGAGTGTTAGTGGAGAATGCAGGGACCCTGATATGTTTGAGGATGAGTGCCTCAATGAAATAATTGTGGAACCAGAAAAAGAATGGTTTAAACTTAAATGCATGCGATGGCAAAGACTTCACTTAGAAGCATTCCTCCATTTTAAAATAGTTCTAAGAGGACACTGCATGTTTTATGTAAGCCTTCCTATGGGGAGGCTTACCCTGAATTGTTGGCCAGATGGCAAGTCCTTAATTTAGATACCAGCTTTAAGTATATACAGTTGCTGCTGGACTTTTTTTTTTCATCTATTGAAAAATGAACTGGTTGAAAAAATAGAGAAAATGCAGAATGAAATAGAAAAGAAATAGAACTTGGACAACGGCGTGTATTTTGCAAGGCTAGACACTCTGTTTCATTCCCCTTAATACTTGTGATGAAAAGCTTCAGCGTATTAAAATACGGAAGTTACAAAGAGATTATACTGATTTTTCTAAGGGTAATGTCTTCGTTTGGCCTAGATTTAACCCTGGTACTAAAAACATGAATGAAAATGCAGTTGAGGTTGAACATTCAGAGTGAAGGACTCAACCAGAAGTGAAAGCACCTAGCACTTCTGGTTTGGCGGTAACAGTCCGAGGAGCACCAGCGTTTTCTAACAACACAGTGGTGAATGAAAATGTTACAAAATGAAAATTTGAGTAAAAATGGCTGCACACTGCAGTTTCAGTGTGATGCAGCCACTAACAGTGACAAAAACTTACATAAAGAACTGGGAGCCAGACTGAAAGTGTGATGCCTTTAATTGGTTAGGGTTTTCCTACCCTTTCAGTCCCTATGAGGATGAAAAACACAGCAGAAAGAAAGATCGCCCAGCAGAGGTACTGTAGTTCATACTGATGAAAGTATTGTTTACAATCTGTCTAAATATATTTTATCAGACTCTGAGCTTACCCTGATGAACAGAGGTATGTCTTTTATATCAGCACAAAGTGACAAAACACATCAATTTTTTTTTTACTTGCATCTATTTGGGAGAAAAGTTCTCCTTAAATTACTGTTTAGCCAACAGGAGAATGATAGTACTGAGATACCCCTGAAGAAACCAAGTACATTTATACCACCTGCACATCCTGTTTCGGACACTTTTCCGAATTTATGCACAATGGAAATTTCTGATATGTTCGCTACAAAGAAGAGACATGCTTGTTATTTAACTGAGAGTGAACTGAAAGCTCTTAACAATTTGAAGAACAATTTTGATGTTACTATCAGACCAGCTGATAAGGGGGGTGGAATTGTAATACTTGATAGAGGAGATTACTTACAAGACGTGTTGAAGATGGTTAGAGAAAATGTTACTTATCAGAATATAATATGCAACCAAGTAAGTGATTTTACTGCACATGTAAAACATACTTTAGATGATTTATTGCAATCTAATGTTATAGCTGAAGACATATATAGGTCTGTGGTAGTTGAACCACCTGTTATATCTATATTGAAAGGTTTACCTAAAAGATTCATAAGAATCTCCTCCCCCCCCCATAGAGCAATAGTATCTAGCAGAGGTTGGGTTGCTGAGTTCCTCTCCATATGGGTAGAGAAGAAACTTAAAATAATGTTATCTTATGCGCCAACAGTGATAAATGACACTTCCTGTTTCTTACAATCTCTGAGTGACTCTTAGGATTACATATTTGTGACTCTAGATGTAAATAATTTATTTACTGTGATTCCAAATTCTTATGGAGTCACAGCTGTTAAAGGTTTTATTCTAACTCGTGTAACATTTGATGAAAAGAAAGTTACACAGATATATGCGTTTCTTGAATAGATCTTGGGCTATTTTTTATTCATGTTTTATGATCAATATTATTGGCAAAGAGATGGTGTAGCCACGGGTACTCCCTGTGCCAACACCTATGCCAGCTTGATGGCACAGTGGGCGGGGCTACCCATGTTCTGTCTAGTACTTGTCCATGGAAGGCAAGTTTGAAAATACGCCGTCGTTTTTTGGATGACGTATTTATTTTATGGAGTGGTACAACTGAAGAATTATTGATGTTCATTGTGTTTCATTGTTGCAGTCATTACACTTGGGTTATCCTGCTGGCAGGCTACCCGCAGTCGGCCTGAATTCCAAAGTCTTGGTCCAGAGTCGGTTGCTGTCGCCTCTTCCCTGACGTCAATGCGCCAGGGGTATAAATGATGCAGCCGAAGCCATTTTCTTCAGTCTTTCTTGCCACGCGGTGCCTGAAGAAAAAGCAGTTTGCAAGTGCCGGTCGGCCGACTCCTGAGATTTTCAAAGACGAATTTCAGATCCGAAGTCTTCATTAAAGCTAAGTACCCCATTGGGGAAACTTTTTTTCTTGCTCCAGACAGATGTCAGAAAAAGTTAACAATTGTATTTCTTGTGGGAAGCAAATACCTCATAAGGATTTTCACTCTTAGTGTATTCCTTGCCTAGGCCCTGATCACAACGTTGCTAGCTGTTGGTTTTGCGCTAGATTTAACCAACGCATTATTAAGCGTAGGTACGATTTTGCTTTTCATTATTTTGGCCGCAGATTCAAATATATAATGCCATCGGAACAGCCGACGACCGAAATTTACAAGAAGCGCAAGGAAAAAGAAAAGGACAGGCTTCCGAGGTCCGAAACCGATGAGGCTACTGCTAAGCCAGTCGGCAGTTCGCCGGTTCCCATTGAGGTGCTTTTGCAGCCCCTGACCCCCGTTGCCTCAGAGCCACAGGCTGTTGCTGACTCCCACATGGAGCCAACTAGGCCTCTGGATGCTCAAGGTATTGGACACTCGGAAGCTATCCCCTCAGATGGGTCCAGAGCCGCTGAGCAGGCATCGCCTTCTGAGGGTGTCTTCAGACCTACACAGTTATATGTTAAGCCAACCTCAGTTTCAAAGACAAAGACTAAAGCAGCTCTAAAGACAAAGAAACAAGTACAGCATTCTCCTATTCAGACTTCCATGCCTAAAAAACAGATGCTCAAAATGGCCGAAGACCTAATTACCTTGATCATGGGTTCCCATCCCCCTCCTGATAAGAGGCCTAGGCAAGAGAGAGAATACGAATCTTCTGATCAGGTTTCCATTTCCTCTGACTCCTTCTCTAAGCAGGAATACTCTCTTCCTCCTTATGAGGATTCCGATGCTGAAGAATCTATCCCTTCAGCCTCTCCTCCTGAGGATTATTCTTTTGGGGAAACCCTGGATGCCATGAGGGAGCACTTCCACTGGGAGAGCCAAGACTACTCAGAATCAAAGAAAAGGCTTAGAGAATTTATTTTACTACCTCAGCGCAGGCCTCTTGCTATTCCCTCTGTGTTAGACATTGTGGGTGATGTATTTTCAGAGTCCAGCCTTTCTCAGGGTCTCAAAGGGGTCAAGGCTTCCACTGCAAAAAACCCTATTCCCTCTGATAGGGATTCAAGGGCACTAGACAGATGGGGGGAAAAGGTTTACACTTCTGCTACTTTGGCTGTGAGGGCTTTAAACTGTCAATTTCATATGCTTAAATATCAGCAATATTTAATGTCTCTGCTTAAACAGAAAATGTTGACTAATTCTGATTGTGCAGAAAATAAGAAAATGCAGGATTTATTGCATGCAACTGAACATGTGGGAAACATACATTGCAATGTGGTTTTGATTCTCTGGAGGCCTCTTGTAGGGCCGCAGTTATGGGTTCTGTCATTAGGAGGCATGCTTGGTTAAAGGAACAAAATCTGCCTGATCATGTTAAAGCAAAATTATTAGATGCTCCATTACAGCATGATACTTTATTTGGCGTTAAAGTAGAGGAGGTGTTGAAAATGGAGGACAAAGCGAAATCTATGCAAACAGTAAAGGATTTCTTGCAGGTACAGCCACCCAGATTTAGCAGGAACTGGCCTACAAAGAATTGGTCCTTTCCAGTGTCAGACAGGCCACAAAGAGGCAAGTACAGACGCAGATCCCAGCCCCAGGGCTCATACAAGCCTATACAGTGGGGCGCTTCTACCTCCAAAAGCAGAGAAGACAAATACCAGCCATACAGGAAACAGTTCCAATGACTTTCCTCTGCCAGCACCAAGCACTTATCTTTTGGCAGCCCCCTTGAGGGGAAAACTAGCACTTTTTTCTCAAAATTGACACAGGATCACCGAAGACAAATGGGTTTTGTATATAGTGTCCCAGGGCTACAGGTTCCACTTCCACACCCTGCCAAGGGCAAGAGGTATGCCAGACCTGCCACACAATCAATGGGCAGAGGCGCAAAAACAAGTTTCATCCCTTATGGATATGAGGGCCATTCAGCAAGTACCACAGCAAGAGCAGGGACAAGGATTTTACTCAAGACTTTTCTTGGTACCCAGAAAGGACAAAGCCTGGAGACCAATACTGGACCTGTCTATTCTAAATACTTTTCTGGATGTTCCAAAATTCAGAATGTTGACTCTGCAACAGCTTCTGCCCATGCTGGGCAAGAAGGCTTGGCTTGTAACTTTGGACCTAAAAGAGGCATACCTGCATGTACCAGTCAGACAATCTTGCAGAAGATACCTCAGATTCATAGCTGGCTCAATGCACTACCAATTCTGTGCACTGCCCTTTGGCTTATCTACTGCGCCCAGGGTATTCACAAAATGCCTGGCACCAGTAATTGCATTCTGCAGACAAAGAGGAATTCAAATATATCCTTACTTGGACGATTGCCTCATTCAAGCAGAGAACAAGGACATTCTACTAAAACATCTGGCGTTTGTAAAAAGATTATTAATTTGCCTAGGGTACACAGTAAACGAAAAGAAATCAAAACTAGTACCCTCTCAAGAGATAATATTCCTGGGTGCAAGCTTAAATACAACTGCCCAGATGGCTTATCTCATGCCAGACAAACAAAGGACACTGACTTCTTACTTCAAAATGTTGGCAACAAAGACCCAGTTAACTGCAAGAAAAATTTTGCAAGCTTTGGGCTTTATGGCATCCTGCATTCTACTAATTCTATATGCCAGACTGCATATGAGGAAACTACAATGGTATCTAAAAAGTGTTTGGACTCAACATTGCCACAGCCTGGAAACATTAATTACCATCCTTCCTTGCCTGCAACAGGAGTTTTGATGGTGGGCGCAGGCCTGTCACCACAACAAGGGACAGCCATTCAGCCAACCCACAGCCAGACAGGCAATAACAACAGATGCATCAGATTATGCCTGGGGGGCACACATGGCAGGAAAATGTATTCAGGTCACATGGCCCACAAGCCAAATGCATCTTCATATCAATCAAAAAGAGATGTTGGCTGTTCAGAATGCCCTGACAGCTCTCAAGGACCTACTCCATCCAGGACAACTACTGATAAGGATGGACAATACTACAGTCATGTGGTACATAAACAAGCAGGGAGGCACACATTCCTACCCCCCCCCCTGCAGACAAGCCATGACTTTGTGGGACACAGCATTGACTTATCAAGTACACCTGCAAGCACAACTCCTGCCAGAAAAGATAAATACTCTGGTGGACGAATTAATCAGAAACCTCACGGATCCCCACGAGTGGAAACTGGATCCACAAGCCTTCAGCAGGATAACAAAGGAATGGGGATGCCCAGACATATATCTATTTGCCTCCCCCCACAACTTCCAACTACAGAGATTCTGCACAAGGACTTATCACAAGCAAGCATGGAAAGTGGATGCTCTATCATTCATTTGGGAAACTCTAACAGTTTATGCCTTTCCCCCTCTGCCTCTCCTCTGCAAGGTACTCCTAAAGGTCAGACAAGAGAAACCAAAAATGATTCTGATTGCCCCAGACTGGCCCCACCAGCACTGGTACCCAATCCTAAAGAGCTTGTCTCAAGGCCCAGCTTGGACATTACCTCTAATTCCTCACTTACTGACCCAACAAAACAACAGATCCTGCACAGCCAACTCAGGACCCTAAATCTGGCAGCTTGGTGGATAATATAGCCATTCAGAACATACCTCTCTCTAAAGCAGTAATGGATGTTATTTTGGAGACCAGGAGGCCCAGTACCAGGAAAATCTTATGCAGAAAAATGGAAGAGATTCTGTGCTTGGAACCAGGCACAAGGAATTGACACTTTTGTACCAAATATTCCTCAGATTTTGCAATACCTAACTGAGATGCTGGACAAAGGACTATCCTTTTCATTAATTAAAATTCATGCCTCTGCTATTTCAGCTCATTACAATACGGAACCACCTATTTTTTCTCATCCATTGCTAAGGCAGTACCTCAAAGGGGCCAAAAATATAAGACCCCCAAGGAGAGATCCAATACCTGCATGGGACCTCAACTATGTCTTGGAAAAACTCACACTACCGCCATTTGAGCCAGCCAATACAGCTGAGATAAAATTCTTATGGAAAACAGCTCTGCTCCTAGCAATAACCTCTGCAAGACAAGTCTCAGAATTACAGGCACTTGTGGCTGTGGAACCTTTTATCATTTTCCATCCAGACAGGGTTTCTTTGAGGACGAACCCGACTTTTATGCCTAAGGTAGTGTCCAGTGTGACCCTTAACCAAACCATTAATTTGTATACTTTTTATCCAAACCCACAGAATAAGGGTGAGAGACTCCTACATTCTTTGGACATACACAGACAGCTACGCTTCTACTTGGACAGAACTAAAGCTTTCAGAAAGACTGAGCAACTCTTAGTTGCATATGCTGCAGGATCACAAGGAAAAGCTATCTCTAAGCAGACTACTTCAAAATGGATAGGTCACTGCATTCATTTCTGCTATGTACACCATGGCAAGCCAGTGCCTAAGGATATTAGGCCACATTCAAACAGAGCAGCAGCCACTTCAGCAGCCTTCCTCAGAGGAGTACCAACCAAAGAAATTTTAGAGGCTGCAACTTGGAGTTCAGTGCACACTTTTACCAAGCACTACCACTTACCTCTTTTCTCTAAATCCAGAGCAGGCTTTGCCACTGCAGTTCTGCAGGGCCTTATAGCCCCTCCTAATCCTATTTAGATCCAGCCACCCAACCTCAGCTTTGGGATTCAACCCAAGAGTAATGAATGCAACAGTGAAACACGATGAACATAATACAGTTGTGTACCTACCATAAATGTAGATGTTTGAGTGTATTCACTGTTGCAGTCCAGGTTACCCTCCCACCCATCCCCCTTTTCTTTGCTGGGACTTAACTGTACTTCTCTATGCTATACAACCTATGTAGTGTATTTGCTTGTAGATGAAGGAAATGTTTACTTTAGTGCATGCATATTTACTGGCATAATTTATAGCCTACCATTGTGGGGTCACCTGACATCTAGGGCAAGAAAAACTGAAGAAAATGGCGTTGGCTGCATCTTTTATACCCCTGGGGCACTGTCAGGGAAGAGGTGACAGCAACAGATGCCGGACCAAGACTTTGGAATTCAGGCCGACTGCGGGTAGCCTGCCAGCAGGATAACCCAAGTGTAATCACTGCAACAGTGAATACACTCGAACATCTACATTTATGGTAGGTACACAACTGTACTTTCTTTGTTAGATACTTGGAAAACACAACAGATTTCTTACATTTTACTGTGAGCTATTTTGGTGAATCAGTAGATTTTTTTAGATGTGAAGATTTACAAAGATTTGACTGGCAAGCTACAAACCAGAGTGTATAGGAAAGTTTGAGAAATAACATGTTAATGTATGATAGTGGCCATCCAAGGCACATTTTTGATAATGTCTAGACTATGCACTGAAGATAGTATATATGAAGGTGAGTTAGACAATACGCAGTATATGTTTGCTAGTCGTGGCTATCCAACACAGAGTTAAGAGGAACAGTAGCTAGGACAAAAAATTGTAGAAGGGATAGAGGCAAGCCATAGTTTGAATGTAATATGGGTAATTCTGGCAGTGGGATTATTGTTAATGAACAGTTAAAAATAACCCATTTGTGAGAGTAAATTTACATTATAACAGTGATATTGATGCCATTTCCCAGGTGATATAAAAAGAGAACTGGAAGATTGTACATACTGATGATAAGCTGAAAGGTCTAGTTAGCCCCCACCCCAGATTTGCTTATAGGCTTACGCCTGCTTTCCTAGTGATCATTGGGTACTCTGTGGGTTTGCAGTATGCATGAGTGGAGAAAGAATAGGTAGTTCTCTGTGAGTTGGATGCTAGGGTCTTTGTGTGTATTCTAGGAGGCTTTGGCAAGTTTTTCCGTTACATTGTCAGCATAAGATATGGGCTAGTAGTGTCCTGTGATTGGTATGGTGCTGTGGAGGTATGATGCTTACCAACAGTGGGCTGACGCAAGAGATCTGCTGCCATATTTCTTATTTACACCTTTCACAGGTTGTATTAATTGATAGAAGCTGTAAACAGTTGGTAAGCATAAGGCAGTTGCTACATTGCCTTAGAACACTTAATAGAATCAGTCTGGCCACACATGGGGTGAGACCAGATTGGTTATCCGTCGTGCCAGAGGCCAAAGGGCAAGAGCTTGTTGTCATACCCTGGATGTGGGGAAAACGTTATGGAAGACCCTGAAGATTTATGAATGAAATATTTAGTTTTATACATTGAAGTTAGATAGTGGTTAATCTTAACAGTACTTAGTAAAAAGACTGAATTACATTTGTTAAGAATGATGGATGTTGGTAATCTGCCTGTTGACTACTGACCTGGTTAGTGCAAACACTGGTCTCACTACAGGCACAGACTACCTGGAATCAATGTCACTTTGTTTCTTCTCAGCAGAAGCAAAACAGCAATAATAATCCTAAAACTGTTTCTGAGTAGAAGGTGCTAGGCTCTTTGATGATCAGCAGTCTTTCCCTGGATGTTGTAGGGGTCTGTAGACTTGTTGTGGCCTGCCCCTGGTAGGTGCCCTGGACAAGCACGTACAGTGGCTCAGCCACGACAGCTGGGCTGCACAACATTCCATAATTAAAACATAAGAGGTTTCCACAAATATGACAGCCAGACCATTTAGGGAAATCCTGCACACACTGTCTAACCAGATACCGCTGAGTATCGTGTCCCTCTTCTCCTCTTACCAGGACCAACACCATAGCACTAAACACTGGCCGACTCCACACTGTCTAACCAGATACCGCTGAGTATCGTGTCCCTCTTCTCCTCTTACCAGGACCAAAGCCATAGCACTAAACACTGGCCGACTCCACACTGTCTAACCAGATACCGCTGAGTATCGTGTCCCTCTTCTCCTCTTACCAGGACCAAAGCCATAGCACTAAACACTGGCCGACTCCACACTGTCTAACCAGATACCGCTGAGTATCGTGTCCCTCTTCTCCTCTTACCAGGACCAAAGCCATAGCACTAAACACTGGCCGACTCCACACTGTCTAACCAGATACCGCTGAGTATCGTGTCCCTCTTCTCCTCTTACCAGGACCAAAGCCATAGCACTAAACACTGGCCGACTCCTAAGAAGCAATTTTCAGACTTTCCAGTGATTGGCAGTCTTTAGGAAGGCTAGGAGATGATGTCTGTTTACTCTTTTCTCACAGGATTGGCAGAAGAACGATTCCTAATATGATATCTGCGAGGTCATTTTTAGGTTCTTCGGTGATCAATAGTCTTTCCCCTGATGTTGCACATTTTAAACTTAAAATGGATAAAAAGAGAAAGTAGTTCGTACTTTATCTATTGCAGCATTCAGTAACAGTGTAAAGGAAGGTATTCCCAGTTTGGACTTCCTGTACTCACTGGTATGAGCAGGTGAGATGACACTGGGAGGAGCTTCCAAAGTCAGAAGAGCCACCTTGTTTAGTAGCACAACAGGGTTTGGAAAATGTTCACACAATAGCAGATGTTACAAACAAGTGGCAGAACTTCCAAAGATTAAAACTTTTTTCATGTTCTGCTTACCTTAAAGGAGAACCATACCTCAAAACTGGAAAATATGATTTTCAGCACATCTTGAACTCTTCTGCATCAGTACTGTATCTGTATAACAGTAAGCTGTTAATATTTTCTGATTTGCTATACCCCAAAATGGTCTGAAAGGAGGCTGCCATGGGTAGCATGGTTTTGTTTTGTGGTCAGTGCTTTCATTTCTCTGATGTCATTTTACAGGGACACTGATAAATCGCTGTGATGACAGGATCATTTGCTCTGGCTTTCTCTCCCGTCAGCTCATAGCAGTACCGTGACTGCCTAATTTCGAGTCGGTACGCTTATAACAGCACCACGACTGCCTAATTTTGAGTCAGTACGCTTATAACAATACCGCGACTGCCTAATTTCGAGTCGGTACGCTTATAACAGTACCGTGACTGCCTAACATCGCCATAGTACTAAGGTAATGGTTGCTGCCATGGATCCCAATAGCTGTAGTACAAGGCATGCTGGTACAAATGTCTGTGGAAGGAGGGCTTGAATCTGGTTTCTTATTTTTGAAAGTCTGTGAGGAGGAAGGGAAGCTTGACAGGATGTTGTATTGAAGATCACACCAATGAATTTCAGTGCCCTTGTTGGAGACCTTTATGATTTATTGATGTTGATTGTGATACCTAAGTGAAGAACAAGGCCTTGAGTGTAAGCGAGACTGAGAATGAGAAGATTCCTGGTCGTGGCGGTGAGGAGCCAATCGTCTAAATATGGAAACACCTGGAATCCTTGTATTCGGTGATGAGCTACTATGACTGCCATATATTTGGTGTACACTGCTGTCAAGAGACCAAAGGGCAGTACCCTGAACTGATAGTGACTGGCTCCCAGACAGAAGCGGAGAAATTTCCGGGAGTGTTTGTCCATCTTTATGTGGTAATACACGTCCTGGAGGTCTATAGAGCACATGCAGTTGTCTTTCCCCAGAAAGGGGAGAATGGACTCTACCATTACCATCTGGAATTTTTGAGGTTTGATGAATTTGTTTAGTAAGCTGAGATCCAGGATTGGTCTCCAGTCCCTTGTCTTTTTTTGGTGCTAAAAAGACCCTTGTGTAAAACCAGATCTTTGGTCTGGTGGGACTGGTTGGATGACTCTTGTTCTTAGCAGCTTTCCAATTTCTAAGGATGCAGCCTCCCTCTGACTGGGTGGAACATCGGGGATTCATTTTACAGGTCTGGGAGTAAGGTTGAATGGGATATGATAGCCATGATAGCCTCTGGTAATTATTCCCTGCACCCACGCATCCATTGTTATGAGTTGCCAGGCCTGTAGGTGCAGAGAAAATCGACCCCCGACTGCTTCCAGAGGAAAGCAGTCGGGTCACTGTTCAGGAGTGCTGGAAGGGTCAGCCAGATAAGGAATCTCTAGCACACTGCGCGGAACCCTTCTGCCCCAAAAGGGGGGGGTTCCGGATGAGTTGCCACCTCTGCCCCAGGGGATTGCTCAACACGAGTGTCACGAAAAGATTCTTGGGTCTTCTTGAACCATAATTATCCTCCCCTCTGATTCCTGGAGTAGAATCTCTGGGGGGGGGTGGAAAAACATATGCTCACAGCAGACAAGGTCTTTCCATCCTTCTCACTATGTGATAGTGTGTCTCTTACTTTGGGACTAAAAAGGGAAGATTCATCAGCAGGGGCGTTGACAAAGGAAGATTTAAAAGGGTCCGCGAAGTCACACGAATGCATCCAAGCATGCTGTCTCATGATGATGCCTGATGTGAGAAATCAAGCGCATCGAGGAGTTCGAGATGGATTCTAAGGTAGCTAGCTGAGAGGCAACAGTATCATGCACCTCCTCAGGCAGTACCTCCACTAAAGAGGCAGACATTTCTGAAATTAGGTCTCTTTGGAGGAGAGTGAAGTGTGCCAGGTAATTCAGCGACCGATTGGTAAAGGTCACAGAAGCAAGGGTCTGCTTCCCCAGTCTGTCCATAGGCTGAGACTCCCTGTTCAGGGGATGAACAGTGGAACTATCTTCTGCCAGTTCCCTCTTGGTGGCCACCGCCACGACCATGGAATCTACCACCAGCTGTTTGGACCAGTTGGGTTGGTCTTCAGGAGTGGACAAAATTTTATCTGGTCTCCGGGGGACAGGTTCTGTGTTGTCCGGGGCCTTCCAGGCATGCTGCACAGTAAGTCTAATGTGCTCCTCCACAGGTGGGGGTCACCCAGGAAGTAGATAGTTGAGCACAGAAAGCCTGCAACAACACCCAATTCCTCCAAAGGGTTGGAGGGCTTCCGGTCTCTCCCCTGCTTGAGAATCTTGAGAATGTCTCCAAATGAGACGTCTTCCGGGGGAGACCATGGGGACCTTTCTCCCTCATTGCAATCGGTGTCTTCAGTGATGGATTCCTCAGGGGAATCAAGATACTTCCTCTTGCAAAGCGTCTTCTGGGGTGGCTCCCCAGTGGGGTCTTCTGAGGAGGACTCTGGAGAAAGGATTCCCTTCAAGGGCAGGTCTTGCGGCTCCCGTGCTCGAGGTCCCAGAGTAGGAGGTTGGGACAGCTGCATGCCAGAGGGGGGGGGTTCTGGTTCTGATGCCAACGGTGTCAACTGCTAGCCTGTTGAAGCAAGAATCCTATCCATCACCTGGAAAGTAGGCCTGCCCGAGGAGGGATGGGAGCCTGGAACCAAGAAGGATGACCTCATAACTGGGATCACATCCCACTCTGAGGAGCCCAGCTCCAGGTGAGGAGCTCTGAGAGGACCGGCAGCTGCCGGGAGAGCCATGGCCATAGACAGCACCAAAGAAAAAATCTGTGCCGAACTAGGTGTCAGTGTCAACAGCCTAATCACTGCTCCAAGAGTGCAGCAGTTGCAAAGGAGCCATGGTGCTAAGAGTAATCTGTGCAGACAGGGAAGTCTCCGCTGTCGGAGCCAAGACAGTATGCACTGGGACGGCCATCGGTACCAAAGTCTCCAAAACCTTGGTGGAGTTTGAAGGAGGATAGACAAGAAAATACACCATGAGAGCTTCTGTTCCAAGAGGGAGGGAGGGAAAACCTGGTCTGGGTGGTTAATCCTCTAGCTGCCAGAAGCTTGTCCACAACCCTGACTACATCTTGTTCCGAAAGACTCCTGGTGGATCTGAAGGATGCTGCTAATTGAGAGTCTGGTCTGTTAAGAAATGGGTTAAATTGTTGTCCCAAAAAGGGGTCATAAGAGGGAGAATACCTAGTTCTGGGAAGGTGCTCAACCTTCGGAACTGAAGGTGTCATTACCAGTGGAGCCATGTAAGCCATTGGCACCATGGCTGGGGATAGTGCCGATGCAGGTACAGTGGTCAGAGTCTGTGTCATAAACAAGGTCGGCACCACGGGGAATGGTGCTGAGGCTGGTACAGTGGAAGGGGTCTGAGTCAGAATCAAGGACGGCACCGAGGGAGAAGACAGGGACCCTGGTGCCGAAGCTGTCTGTGCCGACAGTGTGGGAGAAGCCCAGTGTTGACTCTGTTCTGAGGAGGATGGGGATGTCTGAACCAAAAGACCCCTTATGCTTTTTCACATCCTTATGCTTAGGAGGTGATGAGACCTCTGTCCCAGAAAGAGCCACCATGAAGGGTGATTTCAGCATACCCTTTAGAATAAGTTTGTCATTGTGTGCAGCCAACATACAATTGCTGAAGCTAGAACAAATGTCACAAGAAACATTAAGGTGGTCAACACACCGGGCATGGCCATCCGAATTGGGCTTCTTACGCCTGCACTTATCACACTGCTTGAACCCAAGCTTGGCCTTATCCGCCATTATAACGCATTAGCACTACCACACAACAAAACTATATCTACCAAACAAGGGATAAGAATAGTGAAAGAAAGCCCCTTTTTTTTTTGTACAGATATCAGGAAAAGAGTACCAACAATGATGCCAAGAAATACCAAAAAGGTAAGAGGAGGGCCTACTAAGGTAGGGGAGAGGGAGTTGTACCAACAATGGTACGAAAGAACTACCAAGATAGTGGATAGGGTTTAGTCAGGAAAAGAAGAAGGTAGAGATGAGAAATAACTTTAGACAATAAAAACTGGATAACAAACACTAAAAACTTGAAATAACCCCTAAAAAAGCTTACACTTAGCTTGAGAGAAAGCTTAACACATCTCACGAGGAACGTGGCAAACGAGATATGAAGAGACTAAGAGAGGGGCATTGTGGGTAGGTTTTAGCTGAGAGTTTTTGGCTAGAGCAAGCTTGGTACCGGCCGTGTCCGTTCCGAGGATGAAACCAAAGTCCAAACAGTAAGGAAAGAATGAAGCTTTACAGCATCAGATTGTTTTTTTCTTTGTGCCACTCAGAGTTTGATTAAAGCAAAAGACAACTAATTAATAATTAAAAAAAAATAAGTTGTGTTTTCTTTTTCATTTGCATCTGAAAGCTAAGCTTGAAGGCCTTATTTTTGTTCAGACTCCAGGCTACACTGTTAATCTGAGGTCTGCTCCTGGCAATCTGTGATTGATGAGGCACATTTAAATGCCATTGTTTTTTGAATGGCTCTGTAAGTGGAATAAGTGACCTAACCTAATTAGTCTGTTCTTCTCAGTAGCCTTCATGATGTAATGGATGAGAAGACAAATGTCAGAAAAAAAGGCAAACAGAGATAAGTTTAGGCATAAAACAAATGGAATAATTGTTAAATTATGCTTTTTTTCTGTACCAGACTTTAGTGTTGGATTACAAGGAAGGAAAATCACTTTTTGGATGGAGTCTCCTTTAAATAATAAGTAATGTTGCTTAGCTCCGCCCACTGATTACCTGCACTTCATCTCTTTGCAGTCAGAGAACAGAAAACAAATCTTTGCTAGCTGGCCCTAAGTAATAACTTTTAAAACTCAAAAAAAAAAAAAAAAAGTAAAACGAATTTCAGGTAAAACAAACTTTTAGTACATTTTTAAAGAATAGAAATTGTGCAGGTATGCAAACATTAAATGAAGAATTCCAAAACATTCACACAACAGCAGCAGTTACTGATCAGTAGCAAATCCCAGAGATTTAAACATTTTGATGGTCAGTTTCCCTTAAATTAAAAAAAAAAATGTTTGCCACAAATCATGCACATTTAATCCCTTTGCAGTCAGTGAAAGAAAAACCTTTGTTTAACTAGCCCTGTGTTGACAGCTTAGTCTGTGATAAATGTATTTATTTATTTGTTTTATTTCTTTATTATCATTTGTTAACCGGGTTGGTCCAACTGCGCCGAGGGCCCATTTTTAGTGGAAACCCAAGGAGAAAAGCTCCAGATACAGTTACAGTTAATAAAAAAATAGCATTACAATAAGTAATGCTTACATACAGCTGAAATAAACGACAGAATACATTTGTACACTAGTTTAAAGGAATCAATCACAATACACAGACATATTTACAAGAGACAAAAATATAGATGTATGAAAGTAGAAGTTATAGTGAGCGGAAGAAAGAAACAGGATAAAATGAAGGAAAGAAGAAAAAAGAGTAAATGTAAAAGGAAGAAAGAGAGGGGAAAGAAAAAGAGAAATTACATGAGAGGAAAAGAAAATGAGGGTCATCAAAAGCAGAGTTAAGAAGAAAGCAATTCTAAATCAGGTTGGAGTTCGGCATGAGCAGGACCAGGTGTCTTGTAGGTAGTGTTTCAGTTTGAATTGGAGCTTATGGGGGATGCTTCTGATTTTAAGTGGAAGAGAGTTCCAAGTATGAGCAACAGAGTATTTATATAGGGACTTACCGATATGTTTTGATGGCTTATACATGTCCAAGAGATGTTTGTCAGATGTGCGAAGTTGATGTCGATGGTTATATTGAGATACAGTATTAGAGATTGACGGACAGAAGGTGGGATTATAGAGAATTGAGTGCATAATATGCAGTTCTGACAGAAGTAGCTGTTTTGGGAATTCAGGCCATTGCAGAAACTTAAGGGCGAGGCAGTGATGGGATTTGTAGGGGAGATTACAGGCAAATCTAGCTATTTTATTGTAAATTTGTACTAATTTGGAGGGAAGTGATGACCGAAGGTTGGTGAGGACTGATGCTGCATATAGAAGGCAATGTAATTGGAGAGACGGAGCAAGTGAGGGTTTGGAGGAGGGTGTAAGAAATTTGTGATTATGGTACAGGAGACCAAATTTCTAGTGTATTTTTTTTTTTATGAGTTGATGGATATGTATGTCCAATTTTAGTTCATCGGTTGTGACACCAAATAATTTAGTATGGGGTTCTGGTTTGATAATGGTGTTGTTAAGGGAGAAAATAGAGAAAGTGGATTTATATTGTGCAAGTTGTTTTTGAAGGAAAAGTAAAAGTTTAGATTTTTTAGGGTTTAGTATAAGTTGATCATCATTGAAACAGTTTTCTATACAAACAAAGGTGTCTTGGCTAAGCGAGGAGTTCTGGAATACTATGGGCGGTGGTAATAATGGTAGAGTCGTCAGCATATTGTAACAGTGTGGAGAGGTTAGTAGCAGAGGATAACCTATTTGTAAAATTATTGAACAAGAGAGGGCCCAGTATAGAGCACCTGTGTTGACAGGAAGAAAAGGGGAGGTAACATTTTGCCAGCGTATGGACTGTTTTCTATTAGTTAAGTAGCTGGAGAATCAGTTTATAGTTGGGGAGGAGAGATGGAGGTCGTGAAGTTTAGTTATCAGTTTAGAGTGAGAGACTGTATCAAATGCTTTGCAGAGGTCAAGGAATAAACAGGAGACTAGTAGGTTGCTGTCACGGGCTTCTGCTATGGTTTGTGTGAAAAAGAGTAGTGCTGTTCTTGTGCTGTGAAGGGGTCTGAAGCCACGGATGGGAGTAATAAGGTTATTATCTAGCAGGTGTTTAATGAGCTGAATGTGGACACTTTTCTAGAATTTTGGAATGGGGCGATAGTACATCAGTGGGGCAATAGAGTATTAGACGAGGGAAAGGAAGTCCACACAGCCTACCTAGACCTCGCAAAGGCTTTCAACACCATTCCCCATTCTGGTATTATAGACAAGCTCACCAGCCTGAACATAAACCCCTATGTCACGAGATGGGTTGCCAATTGGCTCATGGATAGAACCCACACAGTGAGAGTTGCAGGCTCTGGGTCCGACTCTAAACCAGTTACAATAGGCATCCCCTAGGCCTCAGTCCTGGGACCCCTCCTGTTTGGTATATACTTCTCAGAGGTACAAGCAAGCACAGGAGGACTATGGCTGACCAAGTTCGCAGACAACTGCAAACTGGGGGCCATAATTGACTGTCCAGCTGATACAGACATCCTCCACAAGGGTCTCACTGAGACAGATACCTGGCGTCAAAATCATGGCCTCAAGCTAAATGCCAAAAAGTGCATAGTCATCCCCTTTGGAAAAAACAAAGTACCCGTGAACTACCACATATGTGGTAGTCCCCTAAATACAGAAAATGTAATAAGGGATGTGGGGACCCAAGCAGATAGTAATCTCTCCTTTGATAATCATATTGCCAAGGTGGTTAGAAAATCCTTCTATGTGGCCCACCTAATCACAAAAGGGTTCGCATCTAGAACAAAAGAGGTTATTGTGCCCCTCTACTAATAGAGTATAATGCCCCATTTGGAATGTAGCTTACAAGACCACCTGCAACAGCTGGAAAGACCACAGAAGTACCTCACCAAGAGTATTACTGGCCTCAAACATATGCCCTATGCAGCCCGACTGAAGAAATTCCAGCTGTACTCCGTTGCATACTGCTTACTCAGAGGTTATCTCTGCCTGACATACAAGGCCATGTCCAACCCAGAATTGATGGACATGCTCCACCTAAAAAAAAACAAATCCCCAAGAGCCACATGCTCTAGGGATCTAAACCTCACCACAACGATAAATAGGACGTGCTGGAGGGATAGATTCCTGTCCCAGAGACTCCCCATGCTTTGTAACAAGATTCCAATCTACATTAGGCAGAGCCCCTCACTAACACTCTTCAAGAGAAACCTTGACGAGTGGATGGGAAACAGAAAATTTACCCCGGGGATCACTGCAGTAGCTCTGCTGGACAGAGGCCCAGGGAACTAATGGCTCTGCTGGACAGAGGCACAGGGAACTAATCTAAGGGGGTGGCGAAAGCCAACACATTCTGGCTAGGCTTATATAGATGCCCTCTGGCAGATAGCCTAGTACTTACCTATGAACCTATGTTAACATCATACCAATTTATGGAGTGGAGCCATAGTTTGAATTTTTTTTTTTTTTTTTTTGGTTGGTTTTGTCTTTTGTTCAGGTTAAACACATCGACTTTGACTTTCTCTGATAGCTTAGTTCAAAAGTTATAAATAAATGAGCATTTTGTTTTATGCAGATTGCATTTGGTACTGTTTCCACATGCAATTATCTTTGTATGATTCCATTATCACTTCTGTAATCAGGAGTAGGACAGAATTTTCTTTCAGGTATGCTTATCTTATTAGTACAGATGGCTTGCTTGGAGGGTACTTTAACCCTTTTTAAAACCTGTTGTATGGCTGATAGATTTACATTACTTACTGTATCAGATATGTCCTCAGTATCTTTAAAACATTAGCAACATATTTCTGTCCAGGATATTTGTTTGGATTGTTTGCAAATGATTTTATTTCTTTCACAAGAACAAAAAGTAAAAAAGAATCAGACAGAAAAATAGCTGTACATTTAATAGTAACTGAGAACAAAAAGTGTTGTAAGAGACAAAACTGCTAGAAATACGGCTGCTGTTGGAGGTGTAAGACTTACTAATGTGAATCCTGACACTTGGAAAATTAAAGTGCGATTCCAGCAAAAATAGCAAATTACAAAAGACACTTTTACACCTTTAAAGCTTTTTTTTTTGCAAGAGCATATACCTACCTCATCCCTTACTACCTCTGAGGTTGCTGGATGAACGGGCACTAATAACCTGCGATAGCGAAATTGCGCAATTACAGGATTGGTATATTTTACTTATTTTCACAATTAAGTGTCAAAGGAATACAGTTACGGTCCTCAGATTTTGCACAGGTACAAATACTCATTATTTATTTATTTATTTTACATTTGTTAACAAGGAAAGTCCGACTGGACACAAGTCCTTTTTCAGCAGAGGCCCGGGGAGAAAAGCTCCACATGAAAAGATATACATTCAAATGAAAGCACAAAGGACAGAGAATACATCCCAGTACAATCACAGCTGAAGTAGCAAGCACAGGTACAATTTGATGACTTGATAAGTGAAAACAATGCTTTATACAGTAGGCTTGAAATTTAAGTAGGTAGTTTAGGCTGGATCTTCCAAGTCAAGATGGATAAAACAGAGAGCAGCATAAAATGGAAGGATTATTGGGTGAAGTTGAGTAGTTAATGTTTGAACAATGAGGAATGAAGAGCAGAGGAGACAAAGTGGGGTGAGGCGTGAGGGAGAAGGGAAGTAAGTATGCAGCAGTGCTGCTGTCAGTTAAGGTTAGGGTGTAGATGGAGGCTCTGACAATTCACATTCAAATTAATTCACAACTAGTCAGTAGTGCAACAGCTAGCACACTTCCCTTTGGTGCAGATGGCTGTGGGTTCTATTCCAACATCAGGTGATTAGATTGCTGACACTGTGGTACAGCACATAAGAACGGGTGGGGTACTGCACTCTTGAGTGTGTCTTTTGGAAGAGAGAATAAATTGAGTTCAAACTGATGAAAAGATCCCACAGCGCCTTTCAAAAAGATTTGGGAATGTTCCCCAGTGCCCTGGCCAAATTTCCCCTTATAGTACAAATGCCACCTTGGGTCTCCCTGAAAGGAGGCTACTAGCTTAGTGGGACTAACCTGGTCAACAAAAGGATAAATTAAAATGAACTATCGTGGCCATCACGACTCCATCTTTCCAACTTGAATGGTATAGTTCCCTTTGTCATCTCCAGGTATGTAATGACATCTGCTGCAGTTTGGTTACCTGAGCATTACATAAGGTAAGGATTCAGCACTGAGATCATATTAACAGATTCATAGGTTTCTTTTATAAGGCTATAGGTGGACAGGTCCAAGTGACTGTATGTGACTGCTAGTGAACATAATGTCACCATATAATTTAAGGCAGTTAAGGAAGTGGAATATTGAAAATGCGGCACAGTGGTCCACAGATTAACATTGTCGCCTCATAGCAACAGGATCACTGGTTCAATTCTCGGATCAGGAGCCTTCTTTGCAGAGTCTACATGTCCTCCTTGCATTCATGTGGATTTCCTCCGATTGCTGTAGTTTCCTCCCACATTCCAAAGACATGCATCTGGAACGTTTCTCCCTGGGCCTTCACTGAAAATGGGCTCTATCCCAGTTGGACCAATGTTAAATCAATAAATAAATGAGGTTGAAAGGAAAGATTATTTGCATATAATGTACCTCCTGGTCTTTCATGGGCTGATCCCAAACCCTTCATCATCATCACTACCCTACCCTGTCATCTATACCTTTCCTAGTTTCCACTAGTTCTGTCCTAACCTCCTTTTTATTCTTAGTATAACATCTAAAAATAAAAATGTGACCTGTAGTAATTTCACTGCAACATAGAAAAGCACTCCATCTTCTTTTGTAATTGTTTTTCTTCTTACCCAGTGTACGTTTATATGTACTTTTCTCAATTTTTCTATATAACTGAAATGTAAACATTGTATATAATTGAAATGCATGCTAAAATGTTTATTTAGTATGTTAATAAAATGTTTCTCTGTCATTTGAAGCTTTTCTCTCTAGGCCTCCACTGGCGAGTTCTTTTTAACCCAGTTACACTTTCCCGGAAAACATACATCAATAAATAACTAAACCAACTTGCATGAAAGTTACAGATATGAAAGTAAGAATTTAAGAGTTTGAGACCCGTTGTAGTAATATAAACAAACTTGATCCATATCGAGTAAGGCATCCCTTTAAGGGTTCTCACCACCATGTAAGGTTGCAGTTGTGAAACATTTGGATGCCAACAGAGATACCTTGCGTTAGTGGATGGTGCGACCATTTGTTAATACAAGCTTTACAATCCTAGCTAGGTTTTGCATCATGCAATTGTTTGTATGATGATTCTTAAGTCTTGTTTATGTTAATTTAGTTTAGAAAAAATGTATATCACATGTTATGTATTTTTGTATATATTCTCATACTATAAGACCCTACCATATATTTTTTTCCTCCTCTCAGTTGATGTCAGTTGATATCAGATGATCTCCTCATTCACATGGTCCACTGAATCGACCTTAGCCTCTCCTGAGCTTGACTTGATCCACATCCTGAACCAATTAGGAGGTTGAGCATTATGCTGCAGCTAGGGAATGCGCCCTAAAACCTCATTGTCCCGCCAGTATTGTAAGCTCTCCAGCACCTTCCTTTGGGAAGGGCTTAGTTGCTTCCTTGCATTCACAACCTCCCAACAAACAATGCACCACTTTTTCTGCACAGAGTTTGCTGGAATAGAACGAATGTGCTGAATGGCTGCTGAAGGGCTGACTGTTGAAATGGAGTAGGAGGAAAAAGAGGTCAGTAAACGATTTCATTAAAAACACTTTAATTACAGACGTGTTCCTTTCTCTTCCTTTCTAGGTACTGGTGTCACAAGGTAAAGAGCCTCCCTGCTTCTTGCAGTTATTTCAGGGTGGAATGGTGGTTCATGCTGGCTGCAGGGAAGATGACCAAGAAAACAAAACAGGTAACAGTATAACAGTGAACTACTAAGACTATAACATTATGTGTGTGTTTGTTTATAGCAATACAGTATTGTATTATGTGAAAAAGTCCATTTCACCATTCTTCATGTCATGTACACACTTCTTTTCCTGAGCCAGAAATCATCTTGTGTTCATTTCCTCTTAAATATCTGTATGAGACATATTTTAGAAATATCTAAAGTTGTACAGTGCCTCATACAGATATTTAAGAGCAGACCTTATGCAGATATGTAGAGTGTTTAGAGACCACTACCTCAAGAAATTTTGGAGTTATCAAACAGTAGTAGGGAGTTATCAGCATACCTCTCACTGTACAGATTTTCACAGAATGTCCACATTTTTGCGTGATATTTTTGGTCTGTTCCTCATACAATTTGCAGTTTTCTGGCAAATCATTGAGGATTGAAGTCATTAAGTAATACTAAATAATGACAGACATTTGAGTTTCAGATTTCATATCCTTCAGAAAATACAGAATAATGCAAAACCTGTTAATCTAACAATTTTCTAAGTTTACAGAAGCAATATTTAAAATCTGACCCTAATTTTGGGCCTTTCTCCCCTGTTATTGCTGGCTTTGTCCAGATTTCTTGCACTGAGAGGTTGAGAGGTATGATTATCGAACAACCTATGAAGGAGATATAAGAATGAGAGATGCATTTACTTACTGTCTGTGAGAGTAGACAACCAAATTATATTAAAGAAAGAACTTGCTTAGATATTTAAGAACAACCCGGACACTTGTTATGGAATAACTATTTACATATATTGGCAGGCCAGATGGGCATCATTGCCCATGCCTGAAATATTTGTATGTCTATAATTCATAAGAATGTTTTTTATTTTAACACCCTTATTGAATTGTCACTTTTGACGTATAATGACATAGGCAAACGTACATTTATATAAAAGAAAATAAATCATATTAACGTGTTCAGTTATAAACATTATACATCCCACATATTCTTCTATGCAGTTCTCGTCAATCCAATATTACATAAATTGCTCAATTTCTGCCTTCCCTTAAAAACTCATTCCTCCTCCAAAACATTGTTGTGAATATATTGCTCCCACAGTTTCCATTATCTGTGTAATTTGCTCTTACACTTTTCTAAAGATCCCACTTCCAGTTCTGTTCTTTGTTACTGTAGTCACTACTTCATATACGGTTGGTTTAGACTTTGATTTCCATTTTCTAGTAACTGCTTTTTTTGACAGACGCCAGAATTAAACTTAAGGCCTTAAGCAAAAAAAAAAATTTTCTATAGTTAAATCCATTGGTTCATCCAATATTTCTGACAGAGTATGCTGGATGAATTTTTAATGTTTGACAACTTATTACACTCCCAAAACGTATGTTTCCAGTTACCTCTTTCTTCCCCATCGCACTTCCAACATTTGCCATCTGCCTGAGGAAAAATTCTTTGGAGTCTGTTTGAGGTATAAAAATACCTGTGCAAACTCTTCCAGGCAAATATCCTACAACTCTGTTGCATATTTGGGAGCCAAGCAGAATTGCATATCCAATCTCTCTTCCAAATGTTTTGTGACCTCCTCTTCTAATTCTCCCTTTTTAACAACAGCTTCTGTTCTACATTTGACTAAGAACTCTTCCAGAGCAGGCCTTTCACTTACAATTCCCTGACCCCTTTCTGTTCCAGAGCAGGCCTTTCACTTACAATTCCCTGACCCCTTTCTGTTCCAGAGTAGGCCTTTCACTTAAGATTCCCTGACCCCTTTCTGTTCCAGAGTAGGCCTTTCACTTACGATTCCCTGACCCCTTTCTGTTCCAGAGCAGGCCTTTCACTTACGATTCCCTGACCCCTTTCTGTTCCAGAGCAGGCCTTTCACTTACGATTCCCTGACCCCTTTCTGTTTGCCTATACCTTGATGTCACACCCTGATAGGTAAGGCAGTCTCTGTCATGCAGTCCAAATGTCTTCTCGGCCTCTTCCCATTATGTTACCTTCCCCCTCTAGTTATTTGATCCCAGTACTTTGGTTCCTTTGTCATATTTCTCCAGTAAATTCCCATCCGCTGTTACCTCTTCTCTGTATCACTAATTGCAGTCAGCCCTATCTGCAGAATCTCCTTTTTCCATTCCCGTGTTGGCTTAGTCCTCAGAGTACTTTCTGCTACTTTATAAATAAAATATGTATGCCTGCTGTTATTCTCATTAAAAATATTTGTGCAAAATTCCACTCTCTCCTTATTTCTTGAATCCCCCCCCGCTTCATCATCATCCTTTTCCACTTTGAATTATGACCTTCTGCTTGTGTTATGTACAGGAGCCTTAATTGTGTAGCTGTATAATATCCCTTCAAATCAGGTAATCCTAAACTACCTTGTTCTGTTCGAAGGATCAACTTATCCCACTTAACATTTGCCTTCTTCCTCTCCCAGATAAGTTTCCTTAACTGTTTTTTAATTATTGTCTGTAATTATTCCTCTGGTTGATAAAAATACACCTGAGCTGAATATAAAACTAAAGGGACTAAAAACATTTCATAGGTTCATAGGTGTGTACTAGGCTAATGGCCCTGGAGTCTTTACAAGCCTAGCCCATAGAAGTGCCCTGGGCATTGTGCTGCACAATGTTAGTTCCCATTGCCTGTATCAAGTAGAGCCACTGGAGTGATCCCCGGGATGAACTTTCTATTACCCATCCATTCATCAAGATTTCTCTTGAAGAGGGCCAGTGAGGTGCTCTGCTTGACATATATGGGAAGTCTATTCCATAGCATGGGCAGTCTCTGGGTTTTGAACCTGTCCCTCCAGCATGTTCTGTTGATTGTAGTAATGAGGTTGAGGTCTCTGGACCATGTGGTGTGGAGGGATTGGGATTTCTTTAGATGTAGCATTTCTAACAGAGCTGGGTCAGACATGGCTTTGTAAGTCAAACAGAGATCACCTCTAAGTAGGCGATATGAGACGGAGAATAGCTGGAGTTTTTTGCTTCTGTCCATGTAGGACGTGTTTAATGCCTAGGATCCTCTTCATGAGGTACTTCTGTGGCCTTTCCAGCTGTTGCAGGTGTCTAGTGAGGTACATGCCAAATGGGGCATGGGGCATTATACTCGATGATTGGTCTAATGAGGGAAGAGTAGAGAGAGACAACGACCTCTTTCTTCTTGGATGCAAAACCCTTGGTAATGAGATGTGCCACATAGAAGGACTTTCTGACCACAGTGACAATGTGGTGGTCGAAGGAGAGGTTGCTGTACACCTGCATCCCCAGATCTCTTATAACGCCTTCAGTGTTCATTAGGCTCCCATCAATGTGGTAGTTAGTGGGAACTGAGTGTGATGGCTTTGCCCTGGCCCAGCACTCAAGGAGCATCAATCCTCACCACTAACACCAGCGAAGGCGTCTCATATGAGAGGAAAGGATGATAAATACATGCAGTAAAGTGCAATTTCCCTTAAGAGCACACAGAGATCACAGTCCGGGGCTGATCACTCCCTTGCTCTCCAGGTCCCCAATAAGACTCCCTACTGGCACAGCTATAGGGTCCAGATCTCAGCCTGGCTGGCAAGCTAACCTCCAGTACCCTCTCTGTCCAACCAGTGCTTCATGTCCCTGCTCAAGTAGCTGACACGCACACACACACACACACACTTTGAGATAAGTATTTATACAACTTCACAGACACTCCTGGGAAAGGCTGACATAGATTCTCCAGCTGTGCCCCTATACCCAGACTGTACAGTAGTAATTACTGCCACCACCAGCTAATATTTATCAGCTACTAAAAGGCTCTTAAAAGGGTGTCCAATTATTACTGTGCAATGTTATTATCCAATTGTAGTGTAAATTAAGCAATCAAGGCTTATTGGAAGGGCTTATTACAGGATCACTTGTAAGCATGCAATGTACTCTAGAGCTTAATTTATCTCTACATAAACCAGCCACAGTTGAAAAGGGTTTCAAAATATTTAATAATAAATACTAAAAACACAAGACAGTACTACTACACTACAGTGCTATTCAAGAGTTCAGAGATCACACAGAAACTTAAAATAATTCAGTAGTACAGTTCTGACATAACAGAAAAACACTGTCTAATCTTTATAGTCTTAGCTATTTCTACAAGAAAACACACTTCTAAGATAACTTACTTAAGAGCACAGGCAGCACTGAGTTAGATGTCCAAGATCAAAATGCTTAATAATCTCTGATTCTCACTGTTTAAATTGAAACTGCAGTTATGCTAAACATTACATCATCTTTTACATCTTCCTGGTTCCCAGGCCACACAGAAACTGCATTTACATTATTTTACACTTAGAGCAATAAAGGACATTCCACATGTAAATTCTGGTCATTAACTTTAGCCTTAAAACAATAGGCAGGAAGCTTTCATCTAGCCGGACTGGAGCCGAATTGTAAAACATCAAAGGCAGTGATGAAATAATTTTAATTTCAAAAGAAAGATTTGAAATGCTTGACTTAGTTTTCCTTACAGCAGATGGCAAGGTTGCCACATTGTTGAAAAAGCATTTCTTTACATTTAAGACACAAGCCTGTATTTTACATTTATATTTACAAATGCCAGAATTATGTATCAACTTTTATTTGGCTAGGCTGGCAGCCTTCACCCATCTCTACCCAATCTTCACATCTCTCGCCCCCTGGAGAACTCAAGCTAGTTTTTCAAGTGACCCTTGAGAAATGCTGATTGAGAGGGTTAGGTCTATCTAAGTGTACATCACCCCATTCCCTGTCTTGAGAGCCTATCTGCATTGGCATTGCTACTCCCACTGCGGTGCTGCACTGACATATATGCTTGCAACCCCAGGTTCCATCTTAGCAACTTGGCATTTTGCGGACTGGCTCTGTTTAACCATGTTAGAGGGTTGTGATCTGTCATAACAGTGAATTTTTCTTCCATACAGATAAGGCTGAAGTTTCTGCAGTGCCCACACTATGACTAGACATTCCTTTTCTACAGCTGCATAGCATTCCTTCCTGGGTTGGAGCCTATGACTGAGATAAACCACTGGGTGCTCTTTCCCCTCTGAAAAAATCTGGCTAAGTACAGCCCCACCCCATGGTTCAAAGCATCCACTTGCACAACAAATTCTTTGCTTTAATCCAGACTGGCTAACACAGGGGGTTCTTCCAAAGCTTCTTTAAGCTTCTGGAATGCCTGCTCACATGCTGGGGACCCCACTATCTTATCTGGCCTGTTCTTCCTTGTCAGGTCTGTGAGGGGAGCAGCTTTGGTACTATAACTGGTGACGAACTTTCTGTAGTACCCTGCTGTTCCTAAGAATGCCCTCACCTGCTTTTTAGTAACAGGTGCAGGCCATGCCTGAATGGCTTCCACTTTGGCAGGTTCTGGACTTATCTTGTCACTCCCCACTAGGTAGGAGACCTCTGCCATACCCACCTGACATTTGCTTGGCTTAATGGTCAACCCTGCCCTTTGTAGTCTGCCCAGCACCTCCCTGATATGTTGAAGGTGTTCTGGCCAGGAATGGCTGTAGATGGCAATATCATCTAGTTAAGCAAGAGCAAAACCCTTCAGCTCCTACTAGGATATGATCTACCAGCCTCTGGAAAGTCACTGGGACATTCTTCATCCCAAAAGGCATCTTTGTGAACTCATACAAGACAAAAGGAGTCACAAAGGCTGACTTCTCTCTAGCACTGGGAGTCAAGGGCACCTGCCAGTAACCCTTGGTAAGATCAATGATTGTAAGATACTTAGCCCCACCCAGCTGCTCTAGGGCCGCATCTGTCCCAGGCATGGGGTAAGCATCCGATTCTGTATGACTATTTAATTTCCTGTAGTCCACACAGAACCTGGTGCTGCCATCCTTCTTTGGCACCAGCACCACTGGGGGGAGGCCCAGGGACTGTTGGACTCTTGAATCACCCCCTAGTTCCAACATCTCCTGTACCTCTTCCCTCAGAGCCTGTCTGACTCTCTCAGGCACCATATAAGGGGCAGCCTAATAGGCCTTTGGGGTCCTGTATCCACCTGGTGCTGGACTAGGTGGGTGCACCCTGGTTTCCCAGTGAGCATGTCCCCAAATTCCTGCAACACTGCTTGGATTTCTCAAACCTGGGGTAGGAGATAGCTGCTGGGACATTGCTACTCCTTCCACTGAGGTGTCAGCCCGAGCCTCACTGAGGAGATCACTCTCCAGAACTCCCTCAGACTCCTCCTGCAATCCACTGCAGATGCTCAGCACCAGGGCCTCCCTATCAGGGTAAGGTTTCATCTTGTTAACATGGTACAGTTTGTGCCCCTGCCGTCTGCCTAGCAGTTCCACCATGTAGTTAACATCACTTACCTTTCGTACCACCTTGTAGGGTCCCTCCCAAACTGCTTGCAGTTTGTTGTGTCTGACAGGAATGAGAACCATTACCTGCTGTCCCACAGCATACTTTCTAGCTCGAGCAATTACTGTCATACCACACCTTCTGTTGTTGGGCTTCTTGCCAGGTTCTCCTGGACCAAGCTCATGAGTTCCCTGAGCCTTGTCCTGAGGTTTAGGACGTCTGCCACAACAGACTCCTTGTGAGACTTGCACTCACCTTCCCACTCATCTCGAATTAAATCTAGAGGTCCCCTTACCCTATGCCCATACAGCAACTCAAAGGGTGAAAAACCTGTGGATTCTTGGGGAACCTCTCTGTAGGCAAACAACAGATGGGGCAAATATTTGTCCCACTCCTTCTTAAACTGATCTGCAAAGGCCCGTAGCATGGACTTTATTGTAGAGTTTAACCTCTCAACAAGACCATTAGTCTGGGGATGATAGGGGGTGGTCTTTATGTGCTTCACCCCACAGGACTTCCAAAGACAAGCCAGCAGGTCTGACATGAAACTGGCACCCCTGTCAGTCAGTATTTCTTTTGGGAAATCCACTCTGCTGAAAATCACTAACAAAGCATTTGCCACCTTCTCTGCCTCAATGGAGGACAAAGCCACTGCCTTAGGGTGTTGTGTAGCAGAATCCACTACCACTAGGATATACTTTTTCCCTGTGGAACTTGGGGTACTCAGAGGATGCACAATATCCATAGCCACTCTCTGAAATGGCTCCTCAATCACAGGCAAAAGCATCAAAGGAGCTCTCACCTTATCTCCCGCCTTGCCTACCTTTTGGCACTGCTCACAGGTCCTGCAATACCCTGTTACATCTCTGGAAATTCCAGGCCAATAGAAGTTCTGCATAGTACGCCTCTTTGTATGTTTTATGCCCATATGACCTGCAAAGGGAATATCATGGGCTATGGCCAGAAGAGCCAGATGGTAGGCTCTATGCACTACCAACTTTGTCTCACAGAGACAAACACCTGGTGTCAAAGTCACGGCCTCAAGCTAAATGCCAAAAAATGCATAGTAATCCCATTTGGGAAAAACAAAGTACCTACAAACTACCACATAGATGGGAATCCACTAAGTACAGAAGAAGTAATTAGGGACCTGGGTACCCAAGTAGATAGCATGCTCTCCTTTGATAACCACATAGCCAAAACGGTCAGGAAATCCTTCTATGTGGCACACCTGATCACAAAGGGTTTCTCATCCAGATCCAAGGAGGTGATTGTGCCTCTTTACTCCTCACTCATTAGGCCCATAATAGAGTACAATGCCCCATTTGGGATGTACCTCACTAGACACCTGCAACAACTAGAAAGACCACAGAAGTACCTCACTAAGAGGATTAAGGGCCTTAAACAATTACCCTATGAAGCACGACTAAAAAAGCTCCAGCTCTTCTCAGTTGCTTACCGTCTTCTCAGAGGTGGCTTATGTCTGACCTATAGGGCCATGTCAAACCCTGAACTAATGGACATGCTTCACCTCAAAAAAACGAGATCCCTCAGAATCACTCGTTCTAGCGACTTGAACCTATGTACAACAATAAACAGGACATGCTGGAGGGATAGATTCCTGTCCCAGCGACTCCCCTCACTCTGGAATAGAATCCCAATCCATATTCGACAGAGCTCCTCTCTGACCCTTTTCAAGAGAAATCTTGATGAGTGGATGGGTAATCGTAAGTTCTACCCTGGGATCACTTCAGGAGCCCTGTTGACAGAGGCCCAGGTTACTAATCTAATGGGGAGGTGAAAGCCATCACTCTGTGGCTAGGCTTATAAATGCCCATGGGCAGATAGCCTAGTACTTGCCTATGAACTGCTGTACTCTCTCACCTTCTTAGCCCTCCCTCAGGGGTCCCCTCTCTCTACAGTAACCCTTTATCCCAGTATACAGATTCCCCCTTCCCTTGAGAATCAGGTGCCTCCCTAGTTACCTGCCTCAGGCCTTGCAATGTAGGGTCTGATAGCTGAGCCTGTATCAACTCTGTCCATGTAACCCTTCTCAGCTCCCCTTCCACAAGAAGTCTGGAATCCTCTGACAGCAGTGCCTCACTGTCAGCCTGGGTACTATGGGTACTACTACTCACCTCTACCTTTGCAGTTACTCTGTCCAAGGGAACAACAGTACCCACAAGCAGCTGTGACTCACCTTCAGTCTCACTGCTACAGTGTAGCTCACTCCCTGAAGTAACCACCTCACCAGTCCTGGATGCAAGTATGCCATCTGTCTGGGTCTCCCCCATGCTACCAGACCCACATGCTTGTCTCCTAGCCTCACTGCGTGTAACTGCATAAGTACATGGTACTGCCTCATCCAAATCCTTCTCTCTCAGGACATCTGCAGGTATGTCCTCAAACACACCTACTTGCTGGCTTCCTTTTCCAACCTCCCAGTCAAGATGAACCCTTGCCAAACGTATTTGGAATGGGATCCCTCCTAAAGCCCTGACTGGAGTAGACTGCCCAGTCAAGTAGTGCTTCCCTGTAACCATTGCAGGCTTTACGATGGTTATATCAGAGGCTGTGTCTCTCCTGGCAAAGGCCTCTTTGTCATTCACTACAATAGGATATAGCCTCTGGTGGTAGTTTGGTACCCTTTTTGTCCCAAGGCAACCTACTATTGGTATTTTGTCTTTATCACTTACTGGCTCCTTCACCTTTGGTTCCTCAACTTGCTTCCATGGACACCTGTATGCCACATGGCCCCACTGGTTGCATTCAAAACATTTAACCCTAGCTCCTGGACATGTACCTGCACTAGTATCTTCCCCTGATACTGGCAGATTCTGTTGGGGCAGTCTGTGTAGCCCACCATGGATTCCCTTAGACCAATGAGCAGTACTGGGGGTCCCCTTCCTGTGCAGGGTTGCCCTGCTTGCCAGGTATAGGTCTCCCTTCTTCCCCAACTCATCTGAAGTAGCACATTGTCCTCAGCTAACCAGATCCTCATGTCCTCAGGCAAAGTGCTAAGGGCTTGTTCCCTTACCAAAAGGTCTGCCAGCCCTTCAAAAGTGGTGACCTGGCATCCACTCACCCAGCTATGAAAATAAGTGCTCAGTTCAGCAACATATTCACACACACTTCCATCTGCCTTGCGTCTGTGCTCACAAAACTTTTTCCTATAAATTTCAGGTGTTAGCTTAAAACATTCTAAAAGATATTTTTTTACAGCAGTATAATCAAAACATGCAATGTCGGACATTTTAGCCAATGCATTTACAGCTTTACCATGGAGTAAGAGCCTTTGGTCAACACTATACTGTTTGCATACCCTCTCAAACATATGAATGAAATTATCAAAATTATCCCCCTCTTTAAATTGTGGAAGAAATTCACTGACCTGTTGTGCTTCTGGGGTCCAGTTACTCCCTTTCCCATTACCTCCATGACTGGCGAAGAGTCAACATTTCCCCTCTCATGCCTCCTCTGACGCTCCTTTTCTTTGGCTTCTATCTCCAAATGCCTGGCCTCCAACTCAATTCTCCTTAGCTCCAGCTGGATTGTTAAGTCCACTGCAGAAAGGTTGAGCTGTCCATGCTCCGAGGATATTTTATCTCCACTGCCAGTTTGATTGTCCTTTGCAGAAAGGTTGAGCTGTCCATTCTTCGAGGATATTGTATCTCCACTGCCAGTCTGATTGTCCTCCTGGATGCTGTTTTCTGATGCAGCTGTAACCAAGGCTGCAATCAGGTTTGCCTTAGTCAGGTTTCCATGCACCAGTCCCCTAGCCTGACACATCTCCACCAGCTGGCTCCTTGTCAGCTTTCCATACTCCTCTGCTGACGTGCTGCCTGCTCACCCTGACTAACTAAGCTAACAAAAGAAATAAAACAATTGTGATCTGAACTCTGAGTATTCACTGTGTGGCTGTTTTAGAGTACAAAACACCTTCAGAGATCACTGTACATAAGCTACAGGATTCACTAAACCCACACCACTGCAAGCCAATTAGTATTTGCCAACTAATTAATATGTGATGTGGATATCCCACCGCTACCAAACACATGTGACACCTGTTCCCTGGTCCAGCAATCAAGGAGCCTTAATCCTCACCACTAACACCAGAGAGGGCATCTCATATGAGAGGAAAGGATAACAAATACATGCACTAAAGTGCAATTTCCCTTAAGAGCACACAGAGATCACAGTTGGTCCGGGGCTGGTTGCTCCCTTGCTCCCCAGGTCCCCATTAAGACTCCCCACTGGCACAGCTATAGGGTCCAGATCTCAGCCTAGCTGGCAAGCTAACCTCCAGTACCCTTTAGTGTCTGCTGCAATTCTGCCTTCATAGCTGGGTTTAGAGGATTTGATGAGGGATCTTAACTTTTTGTTGAAGCTAATAAGGGAGTTTTTCCAGTCTTGGGACTTCACCTTTTTCTGCAGCAGTTTCTTCCTTCTGTTGTAGAGTTTATTAATGGCAGGGGACCACCAGATTTGCTTCCTTTTTTGGAGGAGAGCATCTTGGTTCTGTTGGGTATGGGTAGTTCCATGCATTTATGTACGTGTTCGTACAGTGGATGGTGTATGATTTGGCAGTCATGCAGCTATTTTCCTTTGGCATGGTTGCTCTGAAGTTAGGCAATGCTTGCATCTTACTATCCATAAACAAAAGCTTCCAGTTTCTCATTTTTTGTATTATTTTGTGTTTAGTCTCTTCTCGTAGATCTTTAACTGCCATAACAGATGCCCTTTTTTAATCTTTATTAAATTATCACATATGACATAGGCAATCTTACATTTATATAGGTGATTCAAATCCCTGCCTTCTTTTATACCTTGTTCCTCCACTGCATGTAATGTTCCCACAATTCCCATTTTTCCTATGTAGTTTGCTCCTTCCCTTTTCTAAAGATCCCAATTCCAGTTGTTTCATCTCTGTTACTATATTCACTACTTCAAATAAAGTTGGTCTAGACTTTGATTTCCATTTTCTAGTAGTTGCTTTTTTGACAGCCACCATAATTATACTCAGGAAGGTGTTAGTATTTCTAGGCAATTCCAGTTCTGTATCCTAGCTCAGAAAATCATCTCCTTAGTTGCTCACCCAGTATCTCCGACAGAGCAGTCTGCAGGGAATCTTAAAAGTCTGCCAACTCATTACACTCCCAGAAAATATGTTCCCAGTTACCTCTTCCTCCACATCACACATCCAACATTTGCTGTCTACCTGAGAAAAAATTCTTTGGAGTGTACTTGGGGTATAACATACCTATGTAAGAACTTCCAAGCAAAGATACTAAATCTTCTAGACTTTGTTGCATATTTGGGAGACATACAGATATCCTCCCATTGTTTCTTTGTGAATTGCTTATCCAATCTCTCTTCCCAATCTTTTCTGACCTCATGTGATTGATTTTTATAATTATCCTGCAATATTTTATATGCTGTACCAATTATTCCTTTTTTTAACTGCAGCTTCTGTTCTAGATTGTATTAAATAAAGTTTTGTAAGATGTGATATGGACTCAAATGGATATGACAAGAAACAACTGTATAAAAGACCAACCTGACAAATAGTATATACATGTAACATAAAAATTAGACATTTAACAAAAAATAGTTGTACATAAAAGATAAGAAGAGTAGTTATATAAGAAAGTGACGCTTTCTGCAATGTCTTTCAATCTGATTAGTCTCAGATAAATACAAAAAGAAAGAGTAGTGGACTATATTAAAAACGTAGAGTGCAAACAGCTATTCTACAAGAGACACACCTGGAAAGAACTGAGTATCTGAATCTGATGAAGGTTTTCAGGATTGTTATCAGTGGAATATCTGGGACAAAGGAAAAGAGGAATACTTATATTAATTGCAAGAGGAGCTCCAATAGTGATAGAATGGGATAAAATGGCAAAGGTCGGGTGGGATAAGCCGATTCTTCCAATAGAGCAAGGCGGATTGGGAATACCTGATTTGAAGGGGTATTTCAGAGCAACACAGTTAAGGCTCCTATACATACATAGCACAAGCAGAAAACTATAATTCAAAGTGGAAAGGAATGATGATGAAACGAGGGGGGGGGGCCTTTAAACAAGGAGAGACTGGGATTTTGGCTGCAGACCTTTAAGGAGAATAACAGTAATCATATTATATTCATACAGTAGCATAAAGTATTCTAAGGACTAAACCAACACGGGAGAGGAGAAAGGAGATTCTGACAATAGGGATGACTGCAGTTAGCGATACAGACAATATCCAAGAGGCAGCTGGAAGTTATCAGAGAAAATTGGCAAAGGAACCAAAGTATTGGAAGCAAATAACTAGCGAGGGAAAAATAACAGAATGAGACGATGTCAAGAATTTATTTGGACTGCAGGTTAGAGATTGTCTTCCCTATCAAGGATTGATACTAGGGTATAGGCAAAGAGAAAGAAATGGGGGGGGGGCTCCTACTGGTAGAGTTTTTAGTAGAATCTAGAACAGAATCTGCTGTTAAGAAGGGAATAATTAGTAGAGCATATAAAATATTGCATGATAACTATAAGAATCAATCAGAGGAGGTTAGAAAGGATTGGGAAGAGAGATTGGCTAGGCAGCTCACAAAGAGACAATGAGGGAAATATTTATTTATTTATTTATTTATTTTACATTTGTTAACCGGGGGGTGTCTGACTGAGCCGAAAAGGCCCTTTTTCAGCAGAGGCCCGGGGAGAAAAGCTCCACAAAGAAAAATTACAGACACATTTAGTTATTTAGACATAATCAGTATACACACAAATTACAAGAGACATGTTTTACAGTGGTATGCGGCACAAACAGTTACAGTGGAGAGAACAATCAAAAAAATATTAATTTTAAAAATAAAGGTAAGTAATAGATTTGTGGTGTACAGCTGAACTTTGGAATGTAGGTAGAATACATACATAGTACACAGGTACAGTACATACATTGTAGATTAGCCAGTGTTTGTGAGTAAGATTGAAAAACTATTATCAATTGCTCTAGATTTAGTATGTATATGTTATCTGCTTTCACTAGCCTGGGGAGCAATCATGGCACTGCCAACTTTGCTTGAGATGTTGCCTGATGAGGTCTTTAAAGGAGGCTTTGGATGATGTGTTTTGAACGCTAGTAGGGACATAGTTCCATTTTTTAGCCACCGAACTACTATATAGTGCATCTCCAAAGCTATTGTAGCTGTTGGTGACTTCTAGTAGTAGTTTGCTTGATGATCTAAGAGGCCTTTTGGCTGAGTGATGTTGTACTAGGTTTTTGAGGGCAGGATAATATGTATGTCTCCCAAATGTACAACAAAGTCTAGAAGATTTAGGATATTTGCACAGTGGGGTTTACATAGGTATTTTTATACCTCAAGTAGACTCCAAAGAATTTTTCCTCAGGTAGACCGCAAATGTTTTAGGTGCAATGGGGAAGAAAGAGGTAACTGGGAACATATTTTCTGGAAATGTAATGAGTCAGCAGACTTTAAAGATTCCCTGCAGACTGGTCTGTCAGAGATACTGGGTGAGCAGATTTGTGTAACTAAGGAAATTATTTTTCTTTTAAATATGTAAGATACAGAATTCAAACTGCATAGACATAGTAAGGTTTTGTGTAGTCTAATTATGGTGGCTGTCAAAAAACAGTTGGTATAAAATGGAAATCAAAGTTGTAACCAACTTTACTAGAAGCACCAAATATAGTAACAAAGATAAAACAACTGGAACTGGGATCTTTAGAAAAGGATACGAGGATACGAGCAAATTAGGTAGGAAAAATGGGAATTGTGGGAACAGTAAATGCAGAGGAGGAATGAGGTTTAAAAGAAGGCAGGATTTGAACGAGCTAAGTAATGTTTTACTGACAGTGACTGGATGTTATAAGTGATGTTTAATGTTTGCAACTACAGTTGTGTCAACATGGTTTGTAATGTATGATGTTTGCAACTGAAACTGTCAGTATGGTTTGTTTTCATTTATATAATTGTAGGATTGCCTATGTCCTATGTGATAATTTAATAAAAATATTTGTTCGTGTTTAAAAACAAAATTGTCAGCATCAGCTCTTTCTGCTGGCAGGATTGCATCTTTACTATTAGAGGTCTTGGCTTCTTTCCCATGGCCAGGTTTGGAGAATACACACAATGTGCCCTTTCATAGGAAGTTACTAAGCTAATGACCCTAGGGCCTTTATAGGCCTAACCATGTTATACCAGTGTTCCCTAAGTGACCTTTATTAGATGGTCGTTATTTGCATAGTCTATAATCAGCATCGACTGCCCCTGTCCATGAGGGACATATGTGCCACACCAAGGGTGAATTTGTGGTCTCCCATCCAATTGTCTAGGTTACACTTGAATAGGGTCATTGAGGAGCTCTGCTTTACATTAATTGGGAGTTTATTCCAGAGGAGTGGCAATCTCTGGAAGATGCATCTGTCTGTCCAACATCATCTGCTAATGTCACAGGCTAAGTTGAGATCCCTGGAGCTAGTGACTCTTCAGTTTGATTTGCAGATGTGTGGCCCTTTCATTAGAGCAGGGTCAGACTGCTTTGTAGGCGAGGCACAAGTCGCCTCTCGGCAACCTGTGGGATACAGAGTACAGTGACAGGACTTTCAATCTTTCTATGTAGGTCATGTTTTGGAGGCCCTGAATTTTTTTGGTGAGAAACATATCTTGTGGTCTTTCCAGTTGCTGCAACTGTCTGGTGAGGTACATGCAAAAGGGAGCATTGTATTCTATTAGTAGTCTGATAAGTGTCAAGTACAGAGGAGATGTTCTTCGTGTTTCACTTTTGCAGTCATCACATTTGAGTTATCTGCCTGCAAGGTAGCCCTCAGTCAGCCTGAATACCAGAGTCTTGGGATTTCTGCATTGGATGCTGTGGCTTCTTCCATGACATCAGGACATCATGGGTATAAAACATGCAGCCGATGCCATTACATCAGTCTTTCTTGCCGTGCAGTGTCCGAAGCAGAAGCAGTTTGCAAGTGCCGGTCGGCCACCTCCTGAAATTTTCATTTTTCGAGTTTCAGACCTGAAGTCTTCTAAAAGTTAAGTACCCCGTTGGGGATCCTTTTCTCTTGCTCTAACCGATGTCAGAAAAAGTTAATAGTCTTGCCTGTGGAAAGCAAATACCTCACAGAGATTTTCATTCTTACTGCGTCATCTGTTTAAGCCCAGACCATGATGTTCCTTGCTGTCAGTTCTGTGCCTTGTTCAATGCCCAAACTATTCATCGTCAGGCTATTTTTGTCACTAAATTCTTTCGCTGTCATTCTCCATATTCTGAAATGGCTTTGATAAGCCATCCGGCTACCGATCTTCTGAAAAAACGCAAAGATAAAGACAGAGACAGACCGCATAGGCAGGTACTCAGTGAGGCACCTTCGCAGCCCCGCATAGGCCGGTACTCAGTGAGGTGCCTTCGCATCCCCTGATTACCCACTTCTACAGATTTGCAGGCCTCTGCTGAGACCCTTTCGGCATCCGGTATGCCGTGAGTTGCTTTTTCGACTATGGAACCTGCGGATGTCTCTACCTTGGATGGGTCTGGATCTACTGTGCAGGCACCGGCTTCTGAGGGTGTATTCCAACCATCTGATGTTCATATTAAACTGACATCATTGTTTTTGTCTAAAACTACCGAGTTTCTCAGGTCCAGAGTTCGCACTTCGCCTAGAAAACCGACAACCAAAGCGAATGCTCTAGCTCCCGTGCCATGGAAACAAATGCTTAGAATGGCCGAAGAACTTATAACTTTAATTAGGGTAAGCCAGCTGTCCCCCTCTATAAGACAAATTATTGATTTTCCTTATGATTGTAAAGACCGTGAGCCTGATGACTCTGATCCCTCTGATTACTTTTCCCTTATCTACCTATGAGGATTCAGATGCAGAGGACTCCATCCCCTCTGCCTCCCCTCCAGAGGACTTTTCTTGTGGTGAAACCTTGCATACCTTAAAAGACCATTTCCACTGGGAATGCCAGGACTACCCACAGTCCAAAAAGAGACTCAGAGAATTTTTAGACTTGCCTCAGCACAGGCCTCTAGCTGTACCCCCTGTTCTGGAGATTGTGGATGATGTCTTCTTGGAACCCAGCCTTACCCCTGATGCCTCGCCTCCAGCAGCCTGGAAACCTGACAGGTACTACAGAGTACCTGACTCCCACAAGTTTCTCCTTAGGAATCCTACTGCGGATCCAGAGACCATTTCCCAGGGACCTAAAGGCATTAAGGCTACAATAGCCAAAAGCCCTACTCCTTCGGACAGGGGCTCTAGGGCTTTAGATAGATGGGGTAAGAAGATATACACCTCTTCTACTCTGTCTATCAGGGCTTTAAATTGCCATTTTCTTATGCTAAAGTATCAGCAACATGTTATGGAGCTAATTAAACAGAAAATAATGTTGATTCCTGATTGTGCAGAACATAAAGATTTACAAGGGTTGATGCATTCTGCTAACCAAGTTGGAAAACATACTTTGCAATGTGGTTTTGATGCCTTAGAAGCATCTTGCAGGGCTGCTGTCACTGGGTCTGTTCTTAGAAGGCATGCTTGGCTTAAGGAACATATCTTGCCAGACTTTGTCAAAGCAAAATTACTAGATGCACCACTAAATCAAGAACACCTGTTTGGCAATAAAGCAGAAGAAGTCCTCAAAAAGATGGAGGAAAAATGCTAAATCTATGCAAACTGTTAAGTATTTCCTACAGGTACAGCCACCTAGATTCAATAGGCATTGGCCTTCTAAAAACTGGTCCTTTCCTATCCCTCCCAGACCTTCTCAGTCCTAACCCAAGGGCAGCATACCACCACGATTACAATCTCAGGGTATGCATAGACCTAAGCAATGGAGTGCTCCCACTTCTAAAACAGGGTGAGGTAAGCCAACATCTTATGGTAAAATGTCACAATGACTTATCCTTAATTCTTCCAAGCCTTGCCCAAGTACTTGCACCCTTAGGAGGAAAACTCACCCCACATGCAAAAAAACGGGAGTACATCACCCAGGAGAGATGGGTCTTGGAGCATTGTATCCCAGGGATACAGATTCTACTACCACTCACTGCCAACCCCAAGCGGATGGCCAGACCTCCCCCCAAACCAGTGGGCAGAGGCCCAACAGCAAGTACTTTTTGTTCTCAGTATCAAGAATATTCGACCTGTCCCAGCAGAGCATAGGGGGCAAGGTTTTTACTCCAGACTGTTTCAGGTACCCAGGATAGAAAACTCATGGAGCCCTATCCTGGATCTGTCTATTCTCAACCCCTTCCTGGTGGTTCCAAGGTTCAAGGTGCTTATTCTCCAACAGCTGCTTCCTATGATAGCCAAGGACTCCTGGCTAGCCACCCTAGACTTGAAAGAAGCTTATCTGCACATCCCCATAAGGGAATCTTGCAGGAAATACCTACGTTTCAGAGCAGGTTCTATGCATTATTAGTTTTCTGTGCTTCCCTTTGGCTTATTTACTGCACTCAGGGTATTTACAAACTGCCTAGCTCCAGCCATTGCATATTGCAGGCAGAGAAGAATTAAATTTACGAATACTTGCAAGATTGCCTGATTCAGGCGGACAGTCAGGAATTGCTACTCCTGCACCTGTCATTTGTAAAGAGACTTCTAACTTCACTGGGGTACACCATCAACAAAAAGAAATCACATCAGGTACCCAGCCAACAGATTGTATTCCTGGGAGCAAGCTTGAACGCAACTTCCCAGATGGCATTCTTCACTCCAGAAAAACAAATGTATTTGACAAACTACTTCAATCTACTGGCCACCAAAACCCAGCTATCTACAAGAAAAATACTGCAAGCTCTAGGGTTCATGACCTCTTGCATTCTACTAATTCCATATGCAAGACTGCATATGAGGACACTTCAGTGGTACTTAAAAAGTCTCTGGTGTCAACATTCTCAGGACCTGGAAACAATGATTCTTATCATTCCTTGCCTAAGGGCAGAGTTTCTTTGGTGGGGAGAGGCCTGCTACCACAACAGATGACTCCCTTTCACTCTATCCCCTGTCGCCCAAACCATAACAACAGACTCATCAGACTATGCATGGTGGGGCTCACATGGCAGGACAAGGTATTTGAGGCAAATGGAGCCCAAACCAAATGCACCTGCATATCAATCAAAAAGAAATGTTAGCTGTACAGAATTCTCTTACAGCCTTCAAACGCCTTATTCTTCCAGGGCAACTATTGATAAAGACAGACAACACCACAGTTATGTGGTACATAAGCAGGGGGGAACCCTTTCCTACCCACTCTGTAGGTTAGCCATGGCTCTGTGGGGCACAGCCTTGAGCAACCAAGTGCACCTGCAAGCTCAGTTCCTGCCAGGCAAACTAAATTCACTGGCAGATGACTTAAGCAGAAATCTAATGGACCCGCACAAGTGGAAACAGGAACCCAAATCATTCAAGCTGCTGATCCACAGGTGGGGGCACCAGAGGTGGACCTGTTCGCTTCACCCTCAGAACTTTCAATTGAGCAAATATTGCACCAGAACTCCCCACAGCCAAACATGGAAAGTGGATGCTCTGTCCTTTACATGGGAAAACCTCTCTATGTATGCCTTTCTCTCTCTACCCCTCCTCTCGAAGGTTCTACAAAAGATCAAACAGGACAAGCCAAAGATAATCCTGATTGCACCAGTCTGGCCTCACCAGCACTGGTACCTACCTTTGCACAATCTGACAGTACTGCCACCTTGGCACCTGCCTCAGACCCCCTCCCTGCTGTCCCAGCAGAAGGGCCAGATTTTGCATCCTCATTTACAAACCCTGAACCTAGCAGCCTGGTTCATCCCCTGAGCCCTCAGTAAACAGGTACTGGATGTCATCCTGGAGGCAAAAAGGCCTACTACTAGAAAATCCTATTCAGAAAAGTGGAAAAGATACTGTTCTTGGAGCCAGTCTCAAGGAATTGGACACAAATGTGTCCAGCTTACTTCATATGCTAAATTACTTAACAGAAATGTTCCACAAAGGCCTATTGTTCTCTTCAATTAAAATTCCTGCCTCTGCCATCTCAGCACATTATAATACTGAGCCACCCCTTCTCTCATCCTCTGGTCAAACAGTTCTTGAGAGGAGCCAAAAATGTAAGACCAACCCCCCCCCCAGAAGAGCTCCCACTCCAGCCTGGAACCTTAACTTTGTGATGGAAAAACTCACGCTTCCTGCCTTTGAACCTGCTGCTTCAACAGAGTTAAAATTCCTCTCTTGGAAAACAGCTTTACTTCTAGCCATCACTTCAGCTAGAAGAGTGGAATTGCAGGCTCTTATGGCCGTGGAACCCTTCATTTCATGCAGACAGGGTTCCCTCAGGACTAACCCATCATTTATGCCAAAGGTGGTATTTAGTGTGGCTTTAAACCAATCCATTATTTGCCACCTTTTTTCCCCAAGCCTCAGAATACAGGGGAAAGGATCTTGCACTCCCTGGATGTGCACAGGCAGCTTAGGTTCTATCTGGACAGGACTAAACCTTTCTGAAAATCTGACCAGTTGCTAGTCAGTTTTGTTACAGCGTTAGAGGGCAAACCATTTCTACATGGATAGCACACTGCATCCATTTCTGCTGAAAACATCATGGGAAACCTGCCCCACAGGGGATCAAAACGCATTTCACTAGGACTACATCAACCTCTACAGCATTTTTCAGGGGAGGCCCTGCCAGGGACATCCTGGAAGCTGCAACCTGGAGCTCTGTACACACCTGTATCAAGCATTACCACTTGCCTATCTTTTCTAAATCTAGAGCTGGATTTACTACAGCAGTCTTAAAGGGCCTGCTTGCCAGTCCTAATGCTTCTTAACTTCTTCCACCCTTCCTCAGCTTTGGAGCTTTGGGAATCAACCCAAATGCGATGACTGCAACAGTGAAACATGAAGAACATAGTACAGTTGTGTACACTTGCCATAAATGTAGATGTTAGAGTGTATTCACTTTTGCAGTCCTGGTTACCCTCCTTCCAGCCCCCTGACTTCTCTTTACTTCTACCTATCCTTTTTGTTTGGCATATATTACATCATTGGTATTTGCTTTTTGCTGGGGGTGTTCCACACCACATAATTACTTCCTATTTAGGGGGCTCCTGACATCTGGGACAGGAAAAACTGATGTAATGGCACCGGCTGCATGTTTTATACCCCTGATGACCTGACATCATGGAAGAAGTGACAGCATCTGTCGCAGAAATCCCAAGACTCTGGTATTTATTTATTTATTTAAATTTGTTGACCGGGAGTATCCGACTGGACATAGGTCCATTTTCAGCGGAGGCCCGAGGAGAAAAGCTCCACAGTTAAAATATACAGACAGTAGTTACATTGGATTTACATAGCGATTAACAATTTGATTAACATAGCAATTAATTACAAACATAGTTACAGATGAAGAACATAGTACATCAGTAGACAACTAGAATCTTTATCTGTGAAGTACATAACAGACATTAACAAATGTTACAATAAGAAGTTCCTGCTGTATAAGTACTAGGCTTATGAGCATCTGAGCTTGCTATAATCAAGGTAGTTAGTGGGGTGGAAAGAAAGGTAGTGGTTGGATGTGGTGGGTGATATTAGAGTGGGAGTTGCAAGGGCATAGCCAGCATGTTTTTAGGTGTGTTTTTAGTAAAGT
This sequence comes from Protopterus annectens, assembly GCF_019279795.1. Lineage (NCBI taxonomy): Eukaryota > Metazoa > Chordata > Ceratodontiformes > Protopteridae > Protopterus > Protopterus annectens. Next base: position 1,355,495,193 of record NC_056747.1, read on the forward strand.
TTTGAAGTGGGTGCATGATGGTACAGAGGTAATTGTGGGTGGGAGGGAGTTCCATAATTTGGCTATGGAGCAAGAGAATAGTGCTTCACCAGCAGAGTTATTGGCTTTAGTGATCTGCAAATGATTTTTGTTGCTGGATCTTAGTGGTCTGGTGGTGCAATAGGGTTGGAGTAGATTCTGGAGGGATGGGACATTTAGTGGATGGTTTACTAGTTTGTGGGTGAGTGTGAGTTGATACCATTGAAGGAGGTGAGTGAGTTCAAGCCAGCCCAGTTCAGCAAGTGAGAGACAGTGGTGGGTAGGATGCCCCTGTGGCGAATTTGGCAATTTTGTTGTAGCAGGTCTCTAGCTTGTTTAGATCGCATTGCCTTAGGTTGGTATATATTGGAGAGGCATAAAGTAGGTTGGAGATAAGGTGGGAATTTGCTATTGACATCTTTGCTGCTTTGGTGAGAAATTGCTTATTTCTGTGTAATGCTCCTAGTTTTGTGTGGACTTTTTTATGGTCATGGATATGTGAATGTCAAATTTTAGTTTGTCTATTTCCACTCCTAGCAATTTGGTGTGTTCTGTTGGGTGTATAGTGTTGTTGTCTTTTGCTGTGATGTTTAAGTGAGAGTTGTTTTGAGTATGTTTGGTGGGTTGGAAGATTAGTAGTTTAGTTTTGTTTGCGATGAGTATTAATTGGACATCGGATAACCAAGTTTCAACAGAGGAAAAGGCTTCCTGTGTGACTTTTTGCAGTTTGGGTAGGGACTGGGCTGGGCAGATGATGGCTGAGTCATCTGCGTATTGTATGAGTGTGCCATGTTTGGTGGCAGAGGCTAGATTATTGGTGAAAATAGAGAAGAGTAGGGGTCCAAGGGTGGATCCTTGGGGAACCCCTATAGAGAAACCCGCAGTTAGGACAGCTGTTTAATCTTAGCCTCACCTCAGGATACATACCCAAGGAGTGGCGCACGGCGACTGTGGTCCCACTTCACAAGGGCGGTGCCTCCACCGACCCTGGAAATTACCGTCCCATTAGCTTGACAAGCCTTATCTGCAAAGCCATGGAGAGGATCATAATGGAACTCATAAATAAAGACATAGGGAACTTGCAGACTTTGGATCCAACCCAGTTTGGCTTTGTCAAAGGCAGATCATGCCTTTTAAACTTGGTTGACTTTTTCGAGACAGTCACCAAGGCCATTGATGAGGGAAAGGCAGTCCATACAGCCTACCTTGACCTGGCAAAGGCCTTCGACACAATACCCCACTCAGGTATCATCAAAAACTCATCAGCTTGAATGTAAACCCATACATCACAAGATGGGTTGCAAACTGGCTAAGTGACAGAACCCACAGGGTCAGAGTTGCTGGAGCCATGTCAGACTCAAAGCCTGTCACAAGTGGTGTCCCACAGGGCTCAGTCCTTGGTCCACTCTTGTTCGGCATCTACTTTTCTGAAGTACAAGCAAACACAGGAGGGTTATGGCTGACAAAGTTTGCAGATGACTGCAAACTGGGCGCCATAGTCGAAAACACATCTGACACAGATATCCTTCAGAAGGGCCTCACAGAAACGGATAACTGGTGCCAGAGCCATGGCCTAAAGTTAAATGCCAAGAAATGTATAGTCATACCCTTCGAGAAAAACAAGGTTACCCCTAGCTACCATATAGGTGGCAATCCAATGAGCACAGAAGAAGTCATCAGGGATCTGGGGACCCAGGTTGACAGTAGCCTTTCGTTTGACACTCATGTTGCTAAAGTAGTTAGGAAAACCTTCTACATTGCCCACCTGATCATGAAGGGATTCACATCTAGATCAAGGGAGGTCATCGCCCCCCTGTACTCATCACTCATTAGACCTATGATTGAGTACAATGCCCCATTCGGAATGTATCTGACCAGACACCTGCAGCAGCTGGAAAGGCCCCAAAAGTTCCTCACCAAAAGGATAAAGGGTCTCAAAAATATGTCTTATGCTGCCCGACTGAAAGAACTCCAGCTCTATTCAGTCTCATACCGCTTGCTCAGAGGTGACCTGTGCCTGACATATAAGGCCATGTCAAACCCTGATTTGATGAATATGCTTCACCTCAAAAATCTAGATCCCTCAGAACCACAAGGGTGGGAGACTTAAACCTTGACACGGTTATTAATAGAACATGCTGGAGGGACAGATTCATCACCCAGAGACTCCCTATGCTGTGGAACAAAATCCCGGTACATGTGAGGCAGAGCACCTCGCTGGCCTTGTTCAAGAGGAATCTTGACCAATGGATGGGGGATCGCAGATATACCCCAGGGATTACTTCAGTGTCACTGCTTGACAGAGGCACAGCAAAATAATAGGCATAGTTTTATTCAAACTAAAGGGGTGGCGAAAGCCAAATAACTATGGGCTAGGCTTATAAATGCCCTTGGGCAGATAGCCTAGTATGAACCTATGAACCTATGAACCTATGAGACAGGTAGTTGGGAAGATATGTCATTGTGCCATATAACAGATTGTTGGTGGTCAGACAGGTAACTCTGAAACCAGTTGGTGACTGACTGAGAGAAGGATAGGTTATTGAGGACAGAGATGAGTTGTTTGTGTGGGACCATGTCAAATGCTTTAGCTAGGTCTAGGAAAGTAGCAGAGGAGAGATAGCCATTGTTTTTATACTGAAGGATAGTGTTAGTAAAGGAATGTAAGGCAGTTGTGATGCTATGGTTTGGTCGGAAACCATGCTGAGTATTGGAAAGGAGGTTGTTAGTAAGGAGGTAGTCTGAGACCTGAGAGTGAATGCATCTCTCTAGTATTTTGGAGAGTGGAGAGAGAATAGCTATGGGGCGGTAATTGGTTAGTTCTGTGGAGGGGCCGCCTTTGTGGAGGGGAATTATATGTGATACTTTCCATAGTGTGGGAATGTAACTTTCTGACAGAGATCGGTTAATCAAGATGGATACTGGGTAGACCAGAGCATTAGCTGCGATTTGTAGGTATTCACTTGGGAGGTTGTCTGCTGCTAATTTGGTGGGCTTAAGTTTAATTAAGAGTTTTTTTTATGTTGGAGGTAGGTACAGGAGAAAAAGAGAAGGCAGTGGGGAGATTACTAGTTGAAGGCGTGGGTTAGAGGGGGGGGGTTGTGTTGTTTAGCTAGTGGTAGTATGGTTTGTGTGAAGTGTGTGTTAAATGAGGTAGCGATATTTTTGGAGGAGTGAGGTATGTTAGGAGGAGGGGTATTGACTTTACCTGGGTGGAGGATGGAGTTTATGGAGGACCAGAATTGTTTGGGGCTGTGTTGGGAGGAGTCTAGGGCAGACTGGTAGTATTGGAATTTGTCCTGTTTTATTAGCATTTTGACTCTATTGTGTACTACTAGGAATTTCTGTGTAGTTGAGGGGGTTTTGGTTTTGTGCCAGTGCTCCCAGGCTTTATCCCTGTTTTTCAGGCCGACTGAAGGTTACCTGCAGGCAGATAACTAAAATGTGATGACTGCAACAGTGAATACACTCGAACATCTACATTTATGGTAAGTGTACACAACTGTACTTTATAACAACCTTAGTGTTGGATACAATACCCTTACATTTGAGTTTTGCAACATAGATGTCTTTCCTTACCACTGTGGACGCATGGTGCTCAAAGTTTAGATTGCTGTCAACCTGTGTTCCCAAATCTCACACCACTGGGTTTGAGCTTTGGGGGGGGGGGTCAATATTGTAGTTTGCCAAAGGGGATAATAATGCACTTTGTTGCGTACAGTTTTAGTCTGTGGCTTTGGCACCAATAATTTTTCTGTGTTAGTCCTTTTGGTAATATGTTAACATCATTTGGGTACTCAGTGATTTTGCCCAGTTTGCAATCATCAGCAAACTTGGTAAGCCACAGGCATTCTACTTTTGCCTGGACTTGTGAGAAATAGATTCCAAACAGTAGGGGGCCCAGCACACATCTTTGTGGTACCCCATTGGTAACTTGTCTACTGGTAGAGGTGGAATCCCCAACTTTGACAGTATGCGTTCTGTCAGTAAGTCAGTTGGCTACCCATCTAGTGACATGTGGGTTAATCCCCAGAGTTTCTCAATGATACCCGAGTGTGGGATTGTGTAAAAAGCCTTGGCTAAGGCAAGATAGGCAGTATGTACTGGTTTGCCTTCATCCAGGGCTTTGGTGACATTCTCAAAGAAGTCCACCAGGTTCAATAAGCATGATCTACCCTTAACAAAGCCAAACTGGGTTAGGTCAAGAGTCTGAAGGTCGCCAATGTCCTTGTTGATAAGGTCCATGATGAATCTTTCCATGTTCTTACGGATAATACTGGTTAAGCTTATGGGTCTATAGTTTCCAGGGTCGGTTGATGCCCCCCCCCCGACTTTGTGCAAGGGGATTTCTATTGCCCTGCTGGAACAAAGCCAGTGCTCAGGCTGTGGTTAAAGTGAGTGCCAAATGGTTCCACTAGGTCTTGTTTTAGATTGTTTAGTAAGCAGCCTTGAGATGTTATCTGTTCCCATAATGGCAGTGTTTTTGACCTTGGAGAGTGCTGATATGACCTCCTTGAAGGTACTAGGTAGAAGACAGGTGTCAGGTATGCTTTAGGGTGTGGCTGGTGAAGACGGGGGTGATTTGCACCAAATCGGTTAGCTAACAGGTTGGCTATTTCTTCAGGTTCAGTGTGAGAAGTACTGTCCACTATAAGTTGGGCACTCCATTTTAGATTTTGGAAGTAGCTAAATAATGCCTTTTGATTATCCTTAGCTAGGGATGCTAATTTAGTCTCATAACTAACTTTAGAGGATTTTGCAAGCTATCTGATTTGCATTTTCAAGCTGTGGAGGGTATCCTTCTGCTGAGTCAGTTCCCTCTTGTTCTTAGGCATCAGTTTCTTCCCTTTGTTATGTAAACTTATTTATACCTGAGGTCCACCAGAATGGCATGTTTTCTGGGAGGACCTAGTTTTGATCTGGTCAGGTACAGCTGAGTCTGTACAGTTGTTTAGGTGGTTATACAGGGTATGTGTGTACTCCTCTGCATAAGAGTCATTGTTGGCTGTGTTAGCAGGGGGTTTGAAACTGCTTATACCAACTAGTAGGCTGTAGTTTGCATTGGATATATTTTTCATTTTTTGTCTATGTTGTGGCATCATCTTGGGTGAGGTAGAATGTTGCCTAGGGCTAGGGACATACCTGCCTGGGATACGTAATATGAGAGTTCAGTCGTGTCTCTCTATATAGTCCAGAGAGGTATGTCTCAAGCCATTCACCCCCAACATGTGCTATTACAGTGCCATAATTGTAATTCCTGTTGAGTTACTTGAGTGCATGTGTGATTTGATGGACCCTGTCACCTGACAGGCAGCTAACCATGACCTTCTCCTTGTCCAGCCTGGTGAGGGGGACATCTGTGTGCCTCACTGTGGAGTCGCCTGTGATCATGACATTTGGTTTTGAGGTGTTTTGCCTTATGGGCTTATTTGCTGAGACACTGGTGTGTATGTTGTTGTGTGTAGTGGATTCCCTTTGCTTTGCAGTGTGTGCAAGTGGTTTACATTTGAGAGGTGTCTGATCTTTTGGTAGGCTTCTATTGAGTACCTCCATGTATGTGGGTTTATGTGTTCTTACCTTGTTTTGTGTGAAGAGTGATGTGTGTGTGTGCTGACAACCAGTTTGATGTCCTGATTGTTGTTACTTGAGAGAATTGATTCCAAATTCATAGTGTAATTAGATCTCTCACATACTGTATTTGTTTTAGGAGTAAGTGGTTGTCAGTATATGTGAGGTAATTACTACATTGCCTCAGGATGCCCATATCAATCAGTCTGGCCGGAGAAATGTTTGGAAACTGACTATCCATTATGGCAGGATTTTGCCTTAACTACTATTGGAGAGGTGCCAGTTTGACCAAATGTTGCTCTAGAATTAACAAAGAGGCTTATTGTATTAAGGCTATGGGTGAAAAGTGTGGCAGTACATCTCAGTGTACAGCTGAGTTTCCTGCACTTTAGCAGGGAATCTCCAACCCAGAAGAGGCTCAGACTACACACCTGCCACAAGGGTGCAGGCAGGGCCCTCCTAATGTAAGATGGCTGGAATAGAGCTCAGTGTAACAATACAGTCTAGATTCAACAGATCTGAATCTAGTCTATGCTGTGTACTAGCTACTTAAAGCAACTGACCAGTTTTTTAAAGTGCAGAAAAATTCAGTAAAAATAAGCAAAATGATAAAATACAATCAGCAAAGTGCAAAGAAAACTCAAGAAGTACTTATTTTTTTATTTTAGCAATGGATTTCATCAGAATCTCTCCAGACCTCTGACAAAAGTTGCCAAAGTTGAGTAGCTCTGGTTAGATGACCTGCAGTGGTGCACAAACTTGCAGCTCTTCGAGCAGCTGTGAACAGTGGAAGACTATGGAGAGCGTTTCCTATAGAGGATTTTAAATGGGAGAAGTTTGCTGGCATAATGGTTAAGGTGTTTACCTTACAGATACAAGATGCAGGGTTTGATTCCAAAATGGGATAATTGGCTAGGCTGAAAATGGCCTACAAGGGCAATTAGCCTAGTACTAATCTAAGAACCTTTGCATGTACAAGGCATGGGGTACAGTATTTGAGCGAGGCTTTTATACCGGCAGGATGAAAGAGTTTCACAAAGTTAATCCCTCAGGCCAATCAGATAAAAACACACTTTCCACCAGCCGTTTCCAACCTGGATGGGTTGAATTTAGCTGTGCTCCCACCAGAGTGCAAAAGAACCCTCTAAATGTAAAACTGGCTTTGAGCTCAAGTGCAGTAACAAATGCTTTACTACAAAAGTCAGAATTCCTGCCGGAATCCTTGAAAATAAGTTCACAAACTCTGAGAAATGGTCAAGAAAATATAGACAAAAGTATACAACATAAGAGAACTATAGTGGCAGATGCAGAAGAACGTTGGCAAACTCAGAGCAGCTTTTGCAGCACCAGAGGAGGTTAGGAAATATTAGAATACTGTTAAAACAACCTAAGAGCAGTACAGTAACAAACACATGGGGTTTCTTTAAAAAGTGCTGGCTGAAAAACAATGATAAGTTCAATCGGATCAATAAATGCAGCACAGAAGTGTTACACTGGGACAGTTAGAGCAAGTGCAAAAACATAATTCTTTGTTAGTCAACAACTCCTGCTATGGAATACCAGTCCATAAAGTTAATTCAGTCCGTTCATTCCGGTTTCTCGGTACAGCAGAAAATCTCAGGTGTGTGCTCTGTCCTATAACTCTACCATTTTTTTTTTTGAAGCATCTCTTCTTGAGCAGTTTCATACTTAGCCAGCCTTTTCATTTCAACCTATTTTTTTTTTTTTTTGCAGTTTTATCTGTTCATCTGAACAGCTAAAGCTTCTATTTTTTCTAGCCTTTTGTTATTTGAGTAAATATATTCCTTCAGTGTTTCATGTATTTTAATTACCTCTGAGCACATTTTATTTATTTTTTCCTCTAAATTACTATAAGCCATCTCATATACCAAAGCTGAAGCTTGTATGGCTTTTTGCTGAACAGCTGTAGGATTCTTCCCAGTCAGTGTTTTCTCTTCACCTTTTCTAGTTGATTTTCTTTCAGGTTCTCTAAAAGTCCTTCTTTGCTGGCATCCAGGCAGTGTACTTTACTAGCCAGTAACTGAATTTTACCCTTACTGGCAGTACTGGCTGTTATTTCTCAGTTTGATCTTTCACACTGGGAGAGCTAAAATTAAGCTGTTACTCAGCGTGCAGCCATATTGAAAGTCCCAGCTATATTTTGAATTTTTGTGAATTTTTGTAGTTTTCAATTTTATGTTTTGTTAAACCAATAAAAAATACTGAAATTATTACTTTAATGAGAATGCAATCCATTATGTTATAGCACTTTGATACATACATTTTTTCTTTTCATTTTATAACACAACTTAACAGTATAGTAACAAGAAAACAACAAGCTGGATACATAACAACTAAAGCAATATACGTAGACAAACACTTAATATTTCTCTAACAGATTAGACAGTTTTGTCCAAACAATTAAATGATGAATTGTGTTGTTAGTCCTTGCTTTTATAGTAGCAATCTCATTCTTACAAATGTATTTCACAAGATGCTTAAACTCAACTTTAAAGACAGGAGTAGATTGAGATTTCCAGTTTGTAGTAACAATTTTCCTTGCTACAGAGAGGATAGACCATAGTAAAAATGTTTGTTTTTTAGGAATGACTTCAGAAACAGGAACATTCAAAAGGATAAGGGAGTCAGAAATTATACAGTCTTCATTCCATACAGCTTTACAAAGATATTTAAAGTGTAACCAAAATGGGGAAATTATTTTGCAGTTAACAACCATATGTATCCAGTCAGCATTGGGGTGTCCACATCTCTTTCATTTCATATTTCTTGTACATTATTGCTAGTCTATGTGGGGTGAAAAAACATCTATGTCAACATTTTCATGTGTATACACACCAGAACAGGGAATATATGGATTCCTTCACCGACTGTAAACAAAGTTTTTTATCTTTTTCTGAGAATACTTGTCTAGTAACTTCACTTGAATAATTCCAAAAAGAAACATCTGTTTTGCTAAAATCATTTCTGACAATTTTATAAATAACAGATATGTATGAAGTGTTCTTGGGTGAGCTATGAGATAAAATCCAAGATTTTTAAGTTACTCTTATTGTATGCTTCTAATGAGGGTATGAGCTTAGTATGTATAAAATCCTTACAAGTTTGGATGTCCAGCCAATTACAGTTTTGCAAACTATATCTACTGAACAAATAGTCTGCAGAACTTATTTTATTAGCCGAGAGAAATTGATTCCAACGTAATAGGTCATCCTTCTTAAAGTCTAACATTTTCTGAGTACCAAAAGATATCAAACATTCATTTGTGTAAGCAACAGGAAATATAATTATTAATAAATTCTTAATTAATTGATTAGAAAACATAAGCTTTTTAAGCAGCAGCAATATTTGGTTTATAAGAGTTGTGAGAACAAATTTGGACCTTTCACTTTGAATGTATAGTTTTAAAATCCATATAACGATGTTAGTATGTATTTTGAGTATATGGTTCAAGCAATGCCCTATTACTAAGTAAGGTTTCATGTATTGATTTACAATATGATGTATAAGAAGTATTATTCCAAAGCAACACAATGTTAATAAATGTGAAGTTTAAATAAAAATCAGTGTTGTTAAACCCTATACCTCCTTCATCCCAGCTTGTGGTGTGCCAGAGAAGACAAATTCTTGTTTTTTTGGGATACCAAAGGAAGTTCAGTAATACGTTATTAGTTTTCTGTTTAATTTTGACAGGTGGGGGAATTATTAGAGCTTGGCCAATGAATAAGATTTTAGATAACAGTATCATTTTGATTAAAGTTAGTCTGTCTTCAAATGTGAAGAAGAGTCCGTTCCAACTGTCTGTTAGGCTAGTAATTGAGTATGTAAGTTGTTGGTAATTAGATGCGAGTGTTTTTTTTTTATAATTAGATTCAATAATGATACCTAGGTATTTAATATGCATGCCATCCCAGTTTGTCTCTTTTTGGTCTACATTTCATAATAACATTTTTATTCACTAGAAGTGCCCGAGTTTTCTTAAGATTGAATTTTAGACCAGAGATGTTGCAAATAAATCTCGATTATGTAATAGGTGATCTATTGAATTTTCAGTGTCATTAGTAGGTCATCAGCAAACTGTTGAATCTTGGGGGATAATTTGTCTAACACTTTATATCCTTTAACGCTGTCATTATTTCTAACATAATTTGCAAGAGGCTCAATAGCCAGGGCAAAGAGTAATGGGGAGAGGGGGCACCCCTGTTTTTAGTACCTCTTAATATTTCAAATGCGCTAAATAGATAATATCCAATCTTTACATAGGCTATGGACTTTTCATAAAGTTTTTTTAATTAATCCTATAAAGTCTCGGGAGAAATTGTATTTTTGCAGACCTTTAAACAGATACAGCAAACTTAGGGAGTCAAAAGCTGTATCTATATCAAGGCTTAAAATAGAAAGCTCATTTTGTTTCTTGTTCGCTAAGAATATTATTTAATCTGTCTGCTAAGATAGACATGATTATCTTGTAATCAATGTTAAGCAAAGAAATTGTCCTATGTGATGTGCAAAGGTTGGGCTCTTTATTTGGTTTTAAGATGGGAGAGATGATAGAATATTTCCATGAGGGAGGGATGTTTGCTGTAGTTTTATCTTCTTGGAATGCATTAAGATTTTCAAGATGTTATCAGGTAAGAGTTTGTAAAATTTCGGAATTAGACCATCCAGCCCTAGTGCCTTTTTTGTCTTAAGATTTATTTGTTCCTTTAATTCTTTAAAGGAAAAGGGTTTGTCTGTGTTATTAATGTTGTGTTTGGATAGCTTCTTTTGAATATTATTAGTAAGAAAGCTGTGCATACTTATCACTTGTCAAATTATTCATTTTCTTGTAATGGTTTTTAAAACATAATACTTTTTAGATCTGTAACTTTGATAGTCTGATTATTTCTAGTGTATATTATTTCTTTTATATGACTTTTGATAGATTTTTTTTTTAAATTTGCCACTGAGGGCAGCATTTACACGCCCATGCTTTTGTTAACTGAATCCCATGGAGCGTAGCAGTTTATTTTGTAATGCCACTGTAATTCCACTGATAGTTATTACAAATGCAAGTCTATGGATATGAATCTGTTTGGCTTTTTCTAGTACAAGTTGCAGACTGCGGTAGTGGTGCTGCAGTAGCATTGTCACCTCACAGCAAGACGTTGTCCCATTCGATTCTCAGCTAGAGCGTCTTCTGTGTGGAGGCATACGTGAATGGGGCGTGCCTTCATTGAAGGTTGTGCATCAGGGCTGGTAATCCGGTACGTAAAAATCCACTACCAATCATTAGCGGACCGGAGTTCCGCTGTGGCGACCCCTAGCTGGGAAAAGCTGAAAGACACAAACAAACTGTTTGGATAGTTGCAATGTACTGTACTGATGGTTTTTTTTTTTTTTTCATTTCAAAATTCTCAGGAGAGTTTTTCTTTGTCTGAGCACTCAGAATGCTTGAATATGCTACTTTTGCTGACAGATGGATATTTTATTTAGATGTCATCTTATAGAACAGTGTGTATGATTTTGATATATATTTTATACCCTGAACAGTGTAGTAATATCACCTAATGGAAGTTTGCTGGCTGTTTTGAGATAAATTCAATCTTGGCCTATGTTTGAATACTATCTATCTAGCACTTTTATCTCTGAAAGTCGTATAATAAAGTGTCATGGGTAAGATATCAAGGGTCATATAATAAAGGGTCATGGGTAAGATATCAAGGGTCATATAATAAAGGGTCATGGGTAAGATATCAAGGGTCATATAATAAAGGTCATGGATAAGATATCAAGGGTCGCATAATAAAGGGTTGTGGGTAAGATATCAAGGGTCGTATAATAAAGTGTCGTGGGTAAGATATCAAGGGTCGTATAATAAAGTGTCGTGGGTAAGATATCAAGGTCACTGCCTGCATGCTGTACGTAATTGTGTGATTTTAACTGCAAACACAGCTTTATCTTTTCTGTGACGATTCACAATTATCTCTAATTTTTGGTATACTCCCACATGACCCCCTTCACTCATTAGATATAAATCTATTTCAGGTAAAAAAAAAAAATCATACAAACCTTTGGTGAGTCCCTATATTTCACCTAGGTATCTAAATTGTAGCACTCCCTTCCTACTATTATAGATTCATAGGTAAGTACTAGGCTAGATGCCCTTGCAGGCCATTTTAAGCCAAACTAATTTTCCTTTCTATGCTCAAAATAACCAATTCCACTTGGTTATAAATTGACCTTGCCCATCCCATGGTTGATAATCATATATTACTCATAATGACAATAACTGGCATCATAACATAGATAATTTGAGGGGACCCATGCATAGTAAAAAGTATTTAAGAGCTGCCTCTGTCCATTAGTGGTACAGGGGGCAGTTCTGGGGTACATTTTCAGATGTAAGTTGCACTTGAAACTGGACAGGGTTCAACTTTGTTGTATGTGGCTGGAGCAGTATCCTCTGCGTGATATACCTGTTGATGATGCAGAAGAGGTTTAGATCTCTACTCATTTTATTTCTGATGCGGTTTGACTTGCTGATGATATTATGCTAAAATGTCCTCCCCATCTGCTTCAACATGTACTAAAATTCTACCTATTTATTTCCTGACAGCACTTGTTCCAGTTCATTTGGCTAAAATAGCCATCAAATCTCTTGCCTTTTTTTTATAACAACTATTCATATGTTGCATCCGAATTTTGTTTATTTTAACTGCATTCTCTCCCTGTAATCATGCCTTCAGCCCTTTATTACCCTATAATTCTCCAGTCTCTTAGAATGCTTAAAAGCACCATATTTGGGGAAAAATATAAATATTGTTTTTTTTATTTTATAACAAATAAATGTGTTTGATTTTCATGTATAGTGGGGATTCTCCCCAAAAAATAATTAATATAAATATTTTAGCAGTAAGCCATGACTGGGTGTGGATGTCACAGGATTTACAACAGCTGGTGTGATTTGATAGTGAGGGTAAAATAAGGCAAACCATGGATAAATGCTGTGATACCCAGATCTAAGAGTGGTTATTGCTGTTCTACATCTTACCTTTCTTAAATAATGTTGGTGTACAACCGCCCTTCAGTGGTGGTGGTGGTGGTCTCCTTATCCTTCAGTGGTGGTGGTGGTCTCCCTGTCCTTCAGTGGTGGTGTTGGTCTCCTTCCCCTTCAGTGGTGGTGGTCTCCTTGTCCTTCAGTGGTGGTGGTCTCCTTGCCCTTCAGTGGTGGTGGTCTCCTTGTCCTTCAGTGGTGGTGGTGGTGGTGGTCTCCTTGCCCTTCAATGGTGATGGTGGTCTCCTTGCCCTTCAGTGGTGGTGGTGGTCTCCTTGTCCTTCAGTGGTAGTGGTGGTCTCCTTGTCCTTCAGTGGTAGTGGTGGTCTCCTTGTCCTTCAGTGGTAGTGGTGGTCTCCTTGCCCTTCAGTGGTGGTGGTGGCCTCCTTGTCCTTCAGTGGTGGTGGTGGCCTCCTTGTCCTTCAGTGGTGGTGTTGGTCTCCTTGCCCCTCAGTGGTGGTGGTCTCCTTGCCCTTCAGTGGTGGTGGTCTCCTTGCCCTTCAGTGGTGGTGTTGGTCTCCTTGTCCTTCAGTGGTGGTGGTGGTCTCCTTGCCCTTCAGTGGTGGTGGTGGTGGTGGTCTCCTTGCCCTTCAGTGGTGGTGGTGGTGGTGGTCTCCTTGCCCTTCAGTGGTGGTGGTGGTGGTGGTCTCCTTGTCCTTCAGTGGTAGTGGTGGTCTCCTTGCCCTTCAGTGGTAGTGGTGGTTTCCTTGCCCTTCAGTGGTGGTGGTGGTCTCCTTGCCCTTCAGTGTTGGTGGTGATCTCTTTGTCCTTCAGTGGTGGTGGTCTCCTTGTTCAGCTTCCTTCTGATGTACTGTGCAGAGACACAGAAAGGAGCTTTGTATTGGTTTCGCTTTCTCTGTCTGTTTTTCAGAACTGTAAAATTTTAATCTGTTGCATTATTCACTGCCAGAGTACCAGAAGAATAAAATAATTATGGGACATAGGGCAAAAAAATTAGGGATATTCTGCACAGGTGTAGGAACAGATGAGAGGAATGGTTGTCAACAGTACGATTATTTGTACTGCCATTGACCATACCAATGAACAGTCCAGAGTTTTGCAGAGCATGCCTATTTTTTTATATTTTGCCCTGACTCTTGTGAAATATGTGATGCTTAGTGTTATGGAACACAATTTAACAAGAAGTTTGGCCATTCATCAATGTTTAAGTGGACAGACTTCCTTCTGATGTCATATGCTGGATTTACAGTGTGCATGCTGATTGGACTGTCCAACGACAGGGCAAGTTTTTGAATAGTAATGACCTTTTTATCATATGAATTTATGTGTCATATATATTTATATATATATCTATATATATATCTATATATATATATATATATATATATATATATATATATATATAGTGTGTGTGTGTGTGTGTGTGTCTGTGTGTATATATATATATATATATATATATATATATATATATATTTAACATTTGTTTACCAGGAAAGGCCAACTTAGAATGAAGCCAATTTTCAGCAGAGACCTGGGGAGAAACACTCCAGATGTATGTCTTTGTAATGTGGGAGGAAATCAGAGTACCCAGAGAAAACCCACACGAATGCAGGGGAGGACATGCAGACTCCGCACAGAAGGCACTTCAGCTGAGAATCAAACTGGAGAACCTCTTGCTGTGAGGCGACAACGCTACCACTATGTATACGCATATTTATCTATCTGTATATCATATATATATATATATATATATATATATATATATATATATATATATTTATATATATCTATCCATATATATATATATATATATATATATATATATATATATATATATATATATATATATATAGAGAGAGAGAGAAAGAAAGAGAGAGTGCAAGAGAGAAAGTAACAAACTACAAGAAAAATCTAGCCAAGCTAGAATTAATTTTCACTGTGTGATTCCTTAAAACCTCTTACAATAGAAGATAAAGGGATATATGCAAATGACCCCTTAAGGACATCAGGTATTTCAGCTATATGACGGATGTTCTTTGTGTTTCACTGCTGCAGTCATCACCTGTGGGTTATTCCTGTTGTGGTAGCACTCGGCCGGCCTGAATACCAGAGTCAATATTTTTCTGTGTCAGCTGCTGTCGCTTGCTGACTGACGTCATGTCATCAGTGCTATTACATCAGTCTTTATTGCCGTGGAGCCTGTAGCAGAAGCAGTTCAAAAATGTGCCAGTCAGTCGCTACCAGAGTTTGAATTGCACCTGAAAATGTCTAAAGCTAAGTACTGTGTTGGTGATCCTTTTTTTTCTTGCACTAACTGATGTCTGAAAAAGTTATTGTCTCACCTGTGGAAAGCAGATCGCACCCCGAGACTTCATTCATGCTGTGTCACTTGTTTAGGCCCAGACTATGATGTTGCCCATTGCCGGTTCTGTGACCTCCTTAATGCGACAACCATTCATCGTAGCGCTCTTATTGTAGACAGGTATTTTCGTCTTTCTTCTTCGCATTCTGAAATGCTGTCCGTCGGCCAACAATCCATAGACATTCCGAAAAAATGTAGAGATAAAGATAGACAGAGACCACACAAGGCTAAGCCTTCTGACGACTCTACCACTAAGCAGGTCCTCAGTTCTCTGGAATTCAGTGAGGCGCCTTTGCAGCTCCTGATGCTCGATACGATATCTACACAGGCCTCTACCAAGACCCTTTAGGTATGCCGCAAAAATCTTCTTCGTCTTCTGCGCCTTTGGTTGTCTCTGCCTTGGTTGGGTCCGGAGTCGCGAAGCAGGCACTGCCTTCCGAGGAGGCCTTTCACACTACCAAATCTAGACAGAAAAACGACGTCTTCACTTCAGACTACCATTTCTGTCAGGCCGATGGGTACTCTTAGACCTAGAAGTAAGGCCACTCCTAGAAAATCTACCTCTAGCCACCATCTTACACCTGCTCCACCACCCCAAGCCCAAATTCTTAAAATGGCAAAGGATCTTCTCTCCTTTATCAGGGGTAGTCAGGCCACAACTTCTAAAAGGAAAAGAGATCCTTCTCCTGAAATACTGACAGAACAGGATTTTGAGGAATCTGATTATTCAGATTTTGAAGAGGAACAACAACCACCTCTGACTGTTTATGAGGATTCAGATGCAAAGGAATCCATTCCTTCTGCCTCCCCACCAGAAGACCTTTCCTTTGGGGAAACCCTTCACACCGTCAGGGAACATTTACACTGGGAATCCTAGGACTTCCATCCTTCTCAGAAAAGACTAAGAGAGTTTCTAGACCTGTCCCAGCACAGACCCTTGGCCACCCCCCCTATCTTAGACGTGGTGGATGATGTCTTCATAAATCCAGCTTAGCTTCTGACACCCTCCCACCTGCTCCCAGTAAACCTGACATGTATTACAGATTACCGGATGCTCACAAATACCTGTACAGAAATCCTGCTGCAGACCCAGAGGTCATTACACAGGGACCAAAAGGAGCTAGGGCTAGTTCTGCTAAGAATCCTATTCCTTCTGACAAAGATTCCAGAGCTCTGGACAGATAGGGTAAAAAAGTATGCACCTCTGCAACCTTAGCTATCAGACCACTCAACTGTCAGTTCCATATGTTAAAATATCAACAACACACTTTGGATCTATTAAAGCAAAAGATTTCAACCTTTCCCGACTGTGCCAATTCGAAAGCGTTAGCAGGTTTACTGCACTCTACTTGTCAAGTGGCCAAACACTCATTACACTGTGGATATGATGCCTTAGAAGCCTCAAACAGGGCAGCAGTGTCAGGATCTGTCATTAGGAGACATGCATGGCTGAAGGAACAGCCTCTCCCTGATCATGTCAAGTTTAAATTAATTGATCCACCCTTGGATAAGGACCACTTGTTTGGAGTAAAAGCAGAAGAGGTGCTTAAAAAGATGAAAGACAAAGTAAAATCTATGCAGATAGTAAAAGATTTCTTTCAAGTACAGCCTCCTAGGTTCAGCAGGAATTTTCCCTCAAAACATTGGTCCTTTTCTGCACCTAGCTGACAGGGGCAAGATAAGCCCCACATGGACACAGCACCCAGACTCCAATCCCATGGACAGCAGAGAACCAAACAGTGGACCACTTCTGCCCCTAAGGCAGGCAGTTCTAAGCCATCCCTCTATGGCAAAAACTCTCAATGACTCTCTCTCCCCCCTCTGCCCTCCTTTCACTCACCAAAAGCTAGGAGGAAGGCTGTCCCTCTGCAATGAAAATTGTCTTTCTGTAACAAAGGACCAGTGGGTCTTAAAGATAATTTTTCAGGGATACAAATTCTCTTTCAAATACCTCCCAGTTCCAAGAGGGTGCCCAGACTTACCTCCAAATCAGTGGGCAGAGGCAGTCAAACAAGTCCAAACTCTCATATCCCAAGGGCAGTAGAACCTGTCCCCTCAGATCAAACAGGCAAAGGCTTTTATTCCAGACTATTCCTTTTTCCCAGAAAAGAGGGCACTTGGAGCCCCATCTTGGATTGATCCATTCTGAACACCTTCCTAGTGGTCCCCAAATTCAAAATGCTAACTTTGCAGCAACTGCTGCCTATGCTGACAAAGAATGCCTAGTTAGTGACCCTAGACCTAAAAGATGCCTACCTCCACATCCCCATAAGGGAATCCTGCAGGAAATCCCTGCTCTTCAGAGCAGGCTCACTACACTTTCAGTTCTCTGCGCTACCCTTTGGCTTATCTACTGCTCCCAGGCTATTCCCCGAATGCTTGGCACCGGCCATAGCATTTTGCAGACAGAGAAATATACAGATTTACCCTTATCTGGACAACTGCATCATTCAGGCAGAGTGCATAGAAAATCTGCTCCAGGACCTCCTCTTTGTCAAAACCCTCCTAACCTCCTTAGGGTTCACCAACAATGAGATGAAATCAAAGCAAACACCCTCCAGGAAGATCATTTTCTTAGGAGCATTGCTAGACACAGCATCCCAAATGGTCTTCCTATTCCCAGAAAAGCAGAGCTTCCTGTCTGTATACTTTACCCAGCTGGCTTCCAGATGTCACCTCACTGCGAGGAAGTTCTGCAAGCCTTGGGGTACTCTGGGTGCACGGCATCTTGCATCCTCCTTATTCCTCTGGTCAGGCTTCACATGAGAAATTTAATGGTATCTAAAGAACCTTTGGTGTCAACGCACTCCGCCTCTCGAGACTTCTCTCCCTCTGATCCCCTGTATAAAGGCCGAGTTCCTCTGGTGGGCAGGAGCCTGTGCCAAGAACAAGGGTCTTCCCTTCATCCTCCACCCTACCAGACAGACCATTACCACTGACGCCTCAGACATTGTTTGGGGCGCTCATCTAGCAAGCAGGTGCACCCAAGGTCTCTGGGATGCCCAACACCTTCCCTTACACATCAACCAGAAGGAAATTATGGCAGTACAAAAGGCTCTGACATCCTTCAAACCCCATCTCAGGCCAGGGGTTCTCCTTATCAAAACAGACAAACACCACTGTAATGTGGTACATCAGCAAACAGGGAGGGACCCAATCTTACCCTCTGTGCAGGCTAGCCATGAACTTCTGGCTGACAGCCTCCTCCATGGGATTACACCTAATAGCCCAGTACCTACCAGGGATCAACAACACCCTGGCAGATCACTTAAGTAGAAATGTACTGGACCCCCACAAATGGCAGCTCCACAGAAATTTCTTTTTACAAGTCACTCAGGAGTGGGGGACTCTGGAGGTGGATCTCTTTGCTTTGCTCCTCAACTACCAGCTGAAAAGGTTCTGTACCAGGAAGTATTTCACCACCTAGTGTGGAAGGTGGATGCCTTGACCTTCCCCTGGAACTCCCTCTTTGTGTACGCATTCCCTCCTCTACCTCTTATTCCCAAGGTACTGATCAAGATAAGGGAGGAGAGACCAAAGGCCATCCTCATTGCTCCAGACTGGCCCAGACAGCATTGGTAGCCCTTACTGCGCAGTCCGACATTACAACCTCCCAGGCAGCTTCCCCTGATCTCAGACCTGTTGACTCAGGTCGGGGGGGAAGGTGCTGCACCCAGACTTGCAGACTCCCAAACTGTCAGCATGGCTAATACTCTAAAGGTAAACAAGGACCCCCTGTTAAGCAAACAGGTCCTAGACATTATCACAGAAGCCAGAAGGCCCAACACCTGAAAATCTTACTCAGGAAAATGGAAAAGATTCAGCTCCTGGAGTCAGTCCAGAGGGGGCAACACCTCACAACCTTCCATCCCTCTTATTATGGACTATCTAGCAGTGTTACTCAATAGTGGCCTCTCCTTATCTTCTATTAAAATCCACACCTCAGCCATTTTAGCTCCTTTCAGTACAGATCAGCCCCTGTTCTCACATCCTTTGATTAAACAATTCCTCAGAGAGGCTTCTAATGTCAGACCTCCCAGAAGGCCACCCAAGCCAGCCTGGGACCTGAATTATGTTTTGGAGAAACTAACCTTGCCACCCTTCAAACCTGCTGCTTCAGCAAAACTGAGATATCTCTCCTGGAAGACTGCTTTCCTACTAGCTATCACCTCAGCCAGAAGTGTTTCTGAACTTCAGGCACTGATGGCCATTGAACCCTTCATCATATTCCATGCAGACAGGGTCTCTCTGAGGACCAACCCTCCTTTATGCCCAAGGTGGTATCTAATGTGACTCTCAACCAGACCATACATCTTCCCACCTTCTTTCCTAAACCTCAAAACAAGGGGGAAAGAATTCTAAACTCACTAGATGTCCACAGACAGCTCGCATACTATCTGGACTGTACTAAACCCTTCAGGAAAACAGACCAACTTCTTGTCAGCTTTGCTCCAGGGGCAGAGGGGAAGCCCATTTCCATGTGGATATCACACTGTATCCATTTCTGCTACAGATTACATGGCAAACCATCCCCTAAGTCTATTCATACCCATTCCACTAGGACAGACTCCACTCCCACAGCATTCCTCAGAGGAGTTCCCACCAAGCTGCCACCTGGACTTCTGTCCGTACCTGTACCAAGCATTACCAACTACCTCTTTTCTCTAAGGCTAGGGCAGGGTTTGCCTGTGGAATTCTGCAGGGCATGCTGACCCAGGCCTAGGTCTCTTACTAATCCTACCACCCCTTTCACCAGCTTTGGGAATCCTCCCACAGTGAAACATGAAGAACATAGTACAGTTGTGTACACTTACCATAAATGTAGATGTTCGAGTGTATTCACTGTGGCAGTCCTGGTTTCTCTCCCTCCATCCCCCTTGCATCTTCTTTCCTTAGGGAGATATAAGCTTCTTATGGTGGCTTTTTGCCACCAGGACCACCTTACCATATTTCTTTGGGCTTCTGACTGGTTAGGGCAAGAAAAACTGATATAATGGCGTCGTCTGCATTGCTTTATAGCACTGACGACCTGACATCAGTCTGCAAGCGACAGCAGCCGACTCAGAAAAACATTGACTGTGGTATTCGGGCCAGCCGAGGGCTGCCACAGCAGGGATAACCCACAGGTGATGACTGCAACAGTGAATGCACTCGAACATCTACATTTATCGTAAGTGTACACAACTGTACTTTCTGAATGCCCATGATTTTTTTTTTACGTTTGTTAATAGACAAATTCAGGCCAATAAAGCCAAACCCACTAGCTGGGTCATGCATGTTACAGTCTTATGACCTCAGCAGCATAGTATAAATGAACTGTTTGACTAACCTTTAGGAAACACAGGGTTGCTGATGTCCATATCCATTAAGGTGACTGCACAGTATCCCATCTGACAACTAAATTAGAAGAGTAAACAGGACATACAGCCAATCCAATTAGCAAAAAAACTGCAAGAAAAACCTAGCCAGGCTAGAGTTTTCTCTATGCGGTTCTTTAACACCTTTTGTAAAAGATGTTGATGGGATATATGCAAAAGAGAATAATTTATATTGTTAGATGAGAGGAGCTCCTGCAGCTGCAAGTGCAACAATCATAACATCTAGGGTAATTGCAAAGAGAGAGGGTGTGTTATAGGAAAACTACAAGGTTTATTGCATTCACTGTTATAGAATTATAGTAAATATTAGTAAAAAATCTGCGGTGGTTGTGCTGCGGTAGCATTGTCGCCTCACAGTAAGACGTTGTCCCGTTCGATTCTCAGCTAAAGGCATACGTGAATGGGGCGTGCCTTCATTGAAGGTTGTGAGTCAGGGCTGGTAACCCGGTACATAAAAATCCACTACCAAATATTAGCGGACCGGAGTTCCGCTGTGGTGACCCCTAACCGGGAAAAGCCGAAAGACACAAACAAACAAAGTAAATATTAGTAAAATAAACAATGACCTTAAGGTTGAGGAAGGAAATTGTAGTAAACCAGCACAGTGTAATAGTATTAATAATTAAACAGCAATTACTTTCATTCATGGATTTAGCTACAAGAAATGCAGGGGAGAATCTAACATTTTGTATAAATTTTCTTAATGCAGGAAATTAACCTTAACCCTATGTCGCTCATCTTGTTTCCCATTAAAGACAAGCATATGAGGAGTAGTTCGTTTGTATGCTTTATTACACAGAAACACATCCGGATGGATAGCAGCAGTGCAAAATATAAACAAACAGATTAACACAGACACACATGCTTACATCTCAACAGCTTACTACAAAATGGCAGTCAGGCTCGCACGTGCTCAGTATTTATACATTTGTGCAAGCCCCTAGAAAGCTTCTTAAAGGTATACTCGCATATTGATCTACAGCCTCCTCCTTTAATCTATTACGCACGATATAAAGGCATTTGATTTGAAAAGAAACATGCAGTTGCACAGACAATAAGAAATAAACACAACATTAATGTCCAAGTTGCCGTGTATCTGGAATATGGTCTGGAAATGCAACCTGATCTAGTGATATAGCAATCAGAACTGGGTTTAGAAACAGTGACAGTCATAGGTGTTTTGGGATTCTTCTTAGGAACAGGAATATTTACTGAAATGTCCTCTGGAACTGGAATGATGGATAACTCACTCTGAGATATAGTGTCTTTCTCACAGGTAGGATACTGCAATACAGGCTCGGACACCAGAATCAAATGTTTTCGATTCAGCCTAAATTCTACTCCTGGCAGTTCCACTATGTACAATCTCGGCTCTGAACATAACACTTTTCACAACACCAATCCAATCAAAAACCTTTGGATGTCTGCAACCTCTTATCTCCCCTTCTCGTAATGGATTGAGCAGTTTGCTGGACTTGTCATAATACGACTTCTGAGATAAGCGCTTCTTTAACAGACTGACTTTCACTGATTTGGTGTTCTTGACATAATAGAACCAATAATGAGCTACTAATTGGTAGTGTGGTTCTGGTTTGTCTCGACAGAAGTCTGTGTGCAGGTGAACCAAGATGTTTATCACGAGGAACATTTCTGAGATTCAAGAAAACATCAACTATTGTCTCATTTCAACTTCTCTAGTAATTGTTTTGCACTTTGAACTGCATATTCTGCAAAACCATTTGACTGAGGATACTTAGGGCTACTCATGACATGAATAAAGTCCCACTCATCAGCAAATCTTCTGAACTGCTGGCTTGTAAACTGTGTACCATTGTTAGAAATAACTTTGTGCAGACTCAACCTTGGTAGTCCAGGAATCTGATTTAGCTGAAGTGGCTATTTTTGTTGATGCTGCTTAGTACTGTTGCATACAGAACAAGATGAAAGCACTCTCTCAATATCTTGTGACATAGAAGGCCAACATACTTCTTTCGGTAGAATCAGTTCCTGGGAGGCCACAATGCAAAATAGTAATATGCTTTTGTTGTAAGGACGGTGGAACAAACACCTTTGGACCTTTCATGATCTCATTGTCAAACAAAGTCTCATCTCTGTAAGGAAAATAAGGTTGCAGATCTACTGATAAAGTGGTTGAGCTTCTGAACTGGATCTGAGACTGTATGACCGCTAAGCTCATCAAGATGTGTGGAAGAAAAATTTCTCACTTCTAAGACTTCAAAATCAAGTTACCCATTTTCATGCTGTACAGTGGTATTTCTGGGTGATCTGGATTAAGTATCAGCACGATAAAGAAGTTTGTTTTTGTGTAGACAATATTGAAGTCATACTTTTGCAATTTGAGCAGCATGCGTTGCAATCTAGTAGGAGCTGTATGCATAGGCTTTCTCAAAATAGTGACTGGCGGTTGGTGATTTGTTTCAGTCTGGATAGGTCCACCATAAATATAATCATGGAACTTTGAACATGCAAATACAATTGCCAAGAGTTCTTTCCCTGTCTGCACATACTGCGTTTCAGTTTGGGTTAGAGTTCTGGATGCTTAGGTTACTGGTCTACCCTCTTGAAGAATGACTACACCAAGACCAAATTTTGAAGCATCACAAGAAAGAGTAACTGGTTTGTGAACATCAAAGTATCTTGAGAGTTGGTGGACTGGCAGTTTTCTGTTTGAGGACATCAAATGCTCTTTGGTGGTGGTCTAACCTTGACCAGGATAGCTCTCTAAGCTGTGCTAAAAGTTGGCTCAAAACTGGAATGAACTTGCCTAGATAGTTAACCATGCCAAGAAAACGTAGGGCTTGAACATGCTGTGGAACTAGTATTTCAAGAACAGCAGTTTGCTTGGAAGGATCTGGTTGTTAGCCTGAACTGGTAAATAAATTACCAACATAAGTAACTTGTTGTAACCTGAATTTGCATTTCTGAGGATTCAGCTTAAGATTGACTTTACTTGCTCTTTCCAGAACTTTCTTGAGGTTTCTGTCATACTGAGCTTCACCATTACCTCTTAATAGAATATTTACTATAATAGCACATGGATATCCAGAAAAATTTGCTCCATTGCATGCCGAATGACTTCATTGGCAGAATTTTTCCCAAATGGCATTCCCAAAAATCTGTACCTGCCAAAAAGAGTACTGAAAGTGGTTACCAATGAAGATTTCTTGTCAAGCAAAACATGCAAAAATGAACTCTCTGCATCAATGACAGAAAAAACAGTGGCATTTGGCATAAGAGCAGCAGCTTCTTCAACTGTACCCATTGGATGATGAGGTCTTTTCAATGCTTTGTTCAAATCTTGTGGATCAGTACATATTCTGACATCATCTGACCTTTTCTTATGAACAATACCATGGAATATACCCATTCAGTTTGTTCTGTTTATTTATTTATTTTATTTATTTACATTTGTTTACCGGGAAATTCTGACTGGACGCAGGTCCTTTTTCAGCGGATGCTCAGGGAGAAAAGCTCCACATCATGTACATGATAAATAGAGATAAAAAGTCCAGCAATAGTAAACAACATTACAGGTTGTTGGCTTTAATACAATAACAAGATATTGATTACCAACAGTATATACAGAAAATGTTGCAAGTTAAGGTAGTTTCTTGTCATTTATAATATTAGTAACAAAGTTGTCAGACAAGATGTTAAAATATGTAAAGACAACTAGCTATTTCTGACTGCGGTTAGTAGTGGCGGTAGTATAGTTGGGTTAAGAGTCTAGGTGGGGGACACTGTCTACTGGACAAATTACACCTTTTGCTGCACTGTTTTGTCTAGCTGGGCTTTGACTCTGTTCTGCATAGGTACTGGAACTTTCTGGGCTGACCTGACAACTGGAATGACTTTCAGGGTCTAACTTCATGGAGTATACAACTGGGAGTTTTCCTAGTTTGTCTTCGAAAAGATCAGTATAGGTAGAAAATAATAGTCTGGGCGAAATTAAAGCAGTGGTCTTTTAAGCTTACATGGTGCACTTCCTTATTAAATGAAAGTAGTGCCATTTTCAAACGGTCTCCGAGGTCTAATAATGACTGTACGTGCCTTTTCACTACGTAAAATTATAAGTCATAGCTGTTTCCAGCAGAGTAATATGAAAGCACTACTGAACCTTCAGTTTGAATTTGATTTTCTTCACCACCATAAGCAACATGATTCGCACACTTTGCCAAATCAAGCTTCTCACCAGCGCACAACTCTGGCAAATCTTTCTGCTGACATAACATTGCACTTTGAACCTGTATCAACTTTGAGCTCTATGGGGTTTTCCATTTATCCAAACAGTACAAAATACTTTCTTTGCCCATAAATCTACTGCATTGACTGTTTTATTAACCACTGACACACCATCAACATAAAAAGTAGGGTCACAGCTTTCTAACTGATCAACTTGTCTCTCTCTCTTAATAAAAGAATGCCCCTTTTTTGATTTACAAAATCTTTTCAAATTATTCCACTTATTGCATTTGCGGCATTTCTGACCAAAAGCTAAGCACTTTTCTGTTTTGGGCTCATGATTGCCACCACAGTTATGACAGTTGACTATGAAACTGGGCAGAGGCACATTCTTTGAGTTTGCTGACTCACCCTTGGGCTTCATTGAGACTGCACACACTCTGGAATTTGCTAGAGGTTTCCCAGTGACTGTTGCAGAGTTAACAGTTGCTTCTATGTGCTTGGGCCTGTTTTTTTTTAACCACTTTCTACACACTATCAACATGAGCACTAGAAGTTGCTGGAGGCATGCATTTCTCATTTGTAAGCATGTTTGTGTGCTTTACTGTGAGGTTGTATATCTGACAAATCTCAGTGGCCTTTGTGACACCCATGCACTGGTCCAGTAATCAAGGAGCCTCAATCCTCACCACTAGTACCAGTGAGCAGCATGCACATTGGGGGGATAACAGGCACACACTCAGTAAAGTACAATTTCCATTAAGAGCACACAGAGATCACAGTCAGTCTAGGGCTGGTTTCTCTCTTTCTCTCCATATCCCCAATAAGACTCCCCACTGGCACAGCTATAGGGTCCAGGTCTCAGCTGAGTAGTCAAGCCAAAATCTCCAGCACGCTCTCTGTCCAACCAGTGCTTCATGTCCCTGCCCAAGTAGCTGACACACACACACACACACACACACACACACACACACACACACACACACACACACACACACTTTGAGATTTGGTTTATATGCAAACACACACTCCTGGGGAAGGCTGACACAGGTTCTCCAGCTATTCCCCCTCCCGCCAGGTTATAAGGTAGTAATCACTGCCACCAACTACTCTTATCAGCAATTATAAGGCCCTTCCCAAAGGGTGCAGTTTCACTGTATAATATTACCATTACCCAAATAGTAAGTGTGACTGAGCAACAAGACTAATGGAGTGGCTTGGACAGTATCGCCAAATACATGCAATGTACTCTAAGAGCTTAAATTATCTTTACACAAAACAGCCACAGTTGAAAGGTTTAAAATATTTAATAATAAATAATAAAAACACAAGACAAATCTCATCAATTCAACACAGTGCTAATCAAGAGTTCAGAGATCACAGGAAACTTTAAAACAATATTGTAGGATAGTCTGACATAATTATAGAAAACAGCTAGGCAAATCTGCTATATTTCTGTCTAACTCTAAGATACATCACTGTTCTAAATACTACTTACATACAGAGCAAGCAGGTGCTAATGCTCACCTTTCTTTCTGTCCTTAAATTGATAACACAGTATTGCTGAGTCATTTCAGATTACATCATTCTTAATGGTTCTGCTTTATTTTCCCAAGCTCACAAAACGTAAAATTTACATTTCTTTTTGTAATGTGCATCTGCAGGAAGCCACAGCAATAAAAGACATTTTACATGTAAAACCTAGTAATTAACTCTTGTCCTAAGACAATAGAAAGAATTTTAGTCCAGACATCCTGTCTCTGAGCTTGAGATCGAACCGTCCTTAAATGGTTGACTTATCAGCTATCTTCCAGCAGGTGCACTGTGGTTATTTTTGAAGCTCAAAACAACACAATTTTCTTACATTTGTTGCACAAGCCTGTGCATCCTATTAATACTTACAATGACAGAATTATTTACAAAATCTTATCTATCTAGGCTGGCAGCCTTCACAGCCTTTTTCAAAGTTTAATCATTGTCACAAAGCAAAATCATTGTCACAGCATTATCTTTAATACCACACAGAACTCTGTCTTTTATTAACTCATCCCTTAAATCAGCAAATCTGCACATTTTAGCTTTGTTTCTCAAGTCAGTTATATATGCTGCAGAAGTTTCCCCAGGCCATTGATTTCTTGTGTAAAATAAGCACCTTTCCATTGTAATATTACTTTTGGAGTTACACTTTTCTCTAAATTTATGTTTTAAGCACTGTGGGTCTTCCCTTGAATCAACCGGTACCACTGTGTGGCAGTTTCCCCCTCCCCTTCAAATACAACAGATGCATACACAAATGAACGCTCTCTTTCTATGGCTTCTGAACTAGCTAAGTTAAGCAGAATAAATGCCTTTGTACAGTCATCTTTATCAGAAAATGCATCTTATATGAAAATATACTCTTGCTCAAACACTCTCCAGTTTTCTGCAGATATTATCAGATACAAGTACCTTCAGCCATGCCAACAAAGTATGCCCAAACACTGAAAAATATGGCCTTTGTAATTATGTATGAGCATGCACACACAGCCAGTACTTCTAAGTGCACAATAAACTCTCTAAAGTACTGTACTTTATGAAATATGCTTTGAAATGGCTGTATTTTCTGAAATAACTGTATTGTAATACTGCAGAAACAGGAGAACTCTCTGTAAACTTCGGGTATCTTGAATAGCTTTAATTAATGCGAAAAAGTACATGGTATGAGCTACTTTTAAAAAAAATGTGGTAGTTTTCCTTATTTTATTCATTTTTATGCAACTTGGACTTCAAACATTTTCCACAGTTATTCAAATGTTTTTTTTCAATTTGTTGGAGTTTCGGACATTTCATTTACTTAGGAATTCATTTAGAGCACTCTGAGTGCCTCATTTTATATTTTGCGAATAAGAAATCATTTAAGTAAGGTTTGATACCTGAAATACATTTCTGACCTGTTTTTGTGAATTATGCATGCAGTAGGGATGGTGCATTCCTCTATATTCCTTCACCTTTAACTGAGTGCCTTCTCATTCCAGAATCTGGATCCCATTCTGACACCATGTCGCTCATCTTGTTTCCTGTTAAAGACGAACAGGCGGGGTAGTTCGTTTATATGCTTTATTACACAGAAACACAGGGTGGATAGCAGGAGTATAAATATAAACAAACTGATTAACTGATAGACTACACAGGCATATATACTTAGATCTCAACAGCTTACTACAAAGTTGCACTCAGGCTTGCACGCGGTCAGTATTTATACACTTCTGCAAGCCCCTAGAAAGCATCTTAAAGGTATACATGCATGTTGATCTACACCCTGTAAGTGTGGTGCTGTACTATTTGTGGTGCTGAAAGGTGAATTTTTGTGTTTTGATTTATTTTTTTCTTTAATATATTTCTGGGTAAGTAGCAGTCAGATGAGACCCAGATTCCTTGTATGTAAATGCTGTGAGCTGTAGATTGCAGGCAGTGTGTCTTGCTTTGTATTTAAGGAATTTAAATAATGTAAATAATATAGGATTTGTAATTAAGTAAATGAGATGATATAAATAGTATATGATTTAGGCTGCAGCATAAACAACTGGCTGTGTGTTTCTCAAATAATACAAGGATGGGAAAATGAAGAAGGGGGCAGACTGGGGAAAAGTCCCCCAAATAACACCTGGGATGCAGAAAATGCATGGAGTGGGAGATGAGATATAGAGAGCACTGCACAGATTGTATCTCAAAATAATGATTATATAAGGAGGGAAGGAAGACTGACTCAAGATGTTGGGGAGGGCATGACAGAGGAGGCAGGTATGAAATATGTTATGGGTGTCCACCTTGGGCCTAAAAGACCTGAGGAGAGGCTCTGGAAGTGGATATGTGGAAAGGAGGGGCAAAACACTTGTGAATGTTTACATTTGGGGTATAGAGCATGAAGAAGGGGGTTGGGAGAAAGAAATGTGGGTGATAAAACTAATGTCAACAGAGTTGGTGAGTGTAATAGCCAGAAACTGGAAAACAAGGGGAAAGTGCCAGAAAGGGTAGCTGCACAAGAGATTTCTAGATGCAAGTATGATGCAGAAGAAAAGCAGAGGGGTGGGAGAAAACCAAACGGAAGCATGGAAAGTTGTTATGAGTTACTACCAGTCAAATGGGGGGTGGGAGGTGAAAACAACTGGAATGGTAAAACTGTGGTGTAACAAAAATAAAAGAGCGAGAGCGTCAAGTATGAGGATCGCACAGCAGGTGGTTGTGACTGCAAAGGGAGAAATAAAGAAATCAGTCTGACAAAGAAAGCGTGACAAAGGTGGTGTTACATAGTATAAGCATGCAAACTGTGACTTTTAGGCAGAAAGAAAGGTTATTCATGCTCTGTTATGCTAAGAAGGAAATTTACAAGGAAAGGCAACATGTTTTGTTTTAAAGAAATATCTCAGCTGGTTCAGAATAGAAATGTGGCTTTAGTGCACAGTTTTTGGCAGTAAAACCTGGCATTTTCAGCAGAGGAGTATGGATTGTAAATGTTTACTAGTTTTGTGATCATCAGTTTTGGGCCATGCCCTCATATATTGGTGAGTTAGGAAGCCATGCAGATACATACTATTGTGTCATGCTTAGAGAGTATTGAATATGTCTGTTTATATTTAAACTTGTTGCTTAATAAAGTCTATTTTTGGGAAAAAATATGTATGACAAAGCTTAGATACAAGATGGGAAATGTAAACTGAACAAAACACACAGTCAGTAGGTTTTAAAATACTAGACAAAGAGGTGGTTTCATTCAGACCAGGATATATAGTGACATTAGTTCTTAACTGCCATCTAAGCTCCTGATATTCCAAAAAATCATCCACTGGTCCACCTCTCTGCCCTGGGTCTACCTGAGCAATAACTAATAATTTGAATCCATGAAACCTTTTTTTTTCTCTATGCTTGTATAGTGAATTCCTTCCATCCTTTTTCTTAATGTCGTAAAGGTGTTGATAAACCCTTTTCCTCAGACTAAGCTTAGTCTTGCCTATGTAGAATTTACTGCAATGGTCACAGAGGACCAAGTATACTACCCCCCTTACTGCCACAATAAAAGTTCCTTGGAATATCAATCTCCCAGTAACCTTCTATCACCACAGATGTCCCTTCCCAAATGTATGGGCACTTGGAACAGTGGCCACAGTTAGCCATCCTTCTATGTTGCAAGTCCCTCACTGGTCTTTCCAGTGGAGTCTTAACACACAAATCGTTCTTGTACACAATGGTTAGGCCTTTTACCCACAACCTCCAAATGTTCATGTTCCACCCCAAAAACCCTCCATTTCCTTTGGATAATAGATTTCAACCCAAAGAAACCATTATTGTATGTCAGAATGAGGGGTCTGCTATACTCCTGCACACCTTCCTCTCCATGTGCATAACTAAGCACGACCTTATCCCTAGACCCTAATAACAGTGTAAAATGGCCTGTCCTTCTTTTCTCATTAACTTCTGATAAAATGACCATCAAAAAGTGTTCAGGATATCCTCTGAAACTAAACATATTCATGACTTTGTCACATTCCGGTTGAAATTCAATGTCATCTGTGACTATCCTGGCCAGTCTTACAAGGGCCTTCATTTGATGAATAGGGTGCATACTGTCAAAATGTAAAAAAGAATTGGAGAATGTAGGTTTACAATAGATTGTTGATTCAAGACACTTCTTTATTTTGTTCTCCTAATAGTAATATCAAGAAAATTTACATCAGTGGTGTTGTGCAAATAATCATAAAATTCCTGTAACTTACCGTCTCCTTCAGTCCATAAAAAAATTATGATGTCCAAAAATCATCCATAAAACACCAGCT
Organism: Protopterus annectens; assembly: GCF_019279795.1. Taxonomy (NCBI): domain Eukaryota; kingdom Metazoa; phylum Chordata; order Ceratodontiformes; family Protopteridae; genus Protopterus; species Protopterus annectens. Next base: position 1,355,525,547 of record NC_056747.1, read on the forward strand.
ATCCTTGAATTTGGAATTAGTGACAAATTGGGTCTGCCAATAGGCAAGAACTACATTAGCAAACATGGGGGCACACATTGCCCCCATGACTACCCCCAGCTTCTGTCTAAATAACTGGTTTTCAGATGCCAAAACATTGTTTTGTAAAACCATGTCCATAAAAACTCTCAATTTATTAACCAACCCTTGATCAAGATTAGTAAAAAAACAAAGGTATTCGAAGACCCATTCAATACCCAAATCCTGGGGAATGGCAGAATATAGGTCCTGAATGTCTGTTGTAGCAAATATCAGACCCTCATTAAACATCTCATTAGAAGTTCTTGTTAAGAAATCCCAGAAATCCTTCAATAGGCAGCCATGGTTCTCAAATACATCTTCTGTGTGAAAGTCAAAATAGTTGGCCAGAAAAAAGGTTTTAGACGCTTTTGCATCCACAAAAGGACACATTGGCGGGTCAGCTAAACTCTTGTGAATCTTTGGGATCCCAAAGATGGTGGGGATCCTGGGGTTATGGACCACCAAGATATGAAATTTGTCAACAGTAATCGAATTAAGTAGCATTTCTTTCAATGTCAAATCTATATTTCTATAAGCTATGCTCAGTTGGTTGACTGAAACCTCCTCTTATTTATCTGAATATAAGACACAAAACCTTCTGTTTATGTAATCATTAGCATGCGTAATCACAGATGCCATTACTTGACAATGTATTTTACATTTCTCTTTCTCTACCTTTGTATCTTGTGCAGGTTGTTGTCCTCAGTTAATGTTCTTGTTTTCTTAGGTCCCTGGAGAATGTTCTGCATCCGTGGGGAGGTCCCTGTGGAAGGCAGCATGTTGGAAGTGGAATGTAGATGCCGAAGCCTTAGGTCTCGAGCATCTCTCATCATTGTAAATCCACAAGACGGCCTTGTTTACCTCTGGCATGGCTGCAAGTCCCAAGGCAATGTGAAGGAAGTTGGCAGAAAGGCAGCAAACTGTATTAAAGAACGGTAGGTATCTCTGAAATCATATTTCATTACAACTTGTTGTACTCAAATGTAGTTTGCATTTGGTGAAATACCCAGCATTGCTGTTTATACACAGTTTAAACTGAATAAAAATGTCGTACCTAAAAATAGTAGTTATTTATTCACCTACCTTTGTGCAGCTAATCTTTCACTGTGATAGCCGTGACCATCTACAAGTTCGAATTACCCAGCCTGCAGACTCTCATAACATCTTCCCTGCCTCTTGTCTGTGTTCCTTGTAGCGACAGATTTTAATGTTGTTTTAAACGTATCAGATTCGTATATAGCAGCTGTTTACAGTGGTCTGCCAGTCATTCCTGTCCTGCTGAATAACTTAAATTCTTTGGGCTCCTTACTCAACAGAACTTGCAGTAAAATATCATCTGTAGTTACTTCCCGATTGAAGTATTAGTCAATGATCCATAAGCACCAGAACAGAGCAAAAGTAACCTTCTTTCAGAACTGGTAACATAAGATATTCCAAATACAACCGGTAACATAAGAACAAAATGGCATCTGTTTCCATGTTCCTTCAAGTCACATGGAGGAAAGAGAGAGAGAGAGTGATACAGAGGGAGGAGACTCATTATAGTTCACCAAACTGAACCCAAAGACCAACTACTTCTGTTTCCAAGCATGAATGTACATAATCCTGTCAACATGCAGGCCCTAATGAGGATTATCTGAACACAAAACACATGAAAAAATGTGTTTCGTAGAGGTTCAGGGTACAATGCTTTGTCATACAGGATGACTGCGTTATGTGCAATGGCAGTGCAGCATTCTTGCCTAGATGTTTGTGTTCACTCTACAAAGTAACATGTCCTACAATTCGTCTTTTAGCAAGTGACACCCATTCAGGACACTGCTTAGAGTAAGTAGCTGTGACTCTCTGGAAAGGATAAATTAACTGCTTTGAAATGGGAAGTTATACATACCTTCTTTTCAGAGACTTTCAGCTGTTTAAATTTTTAATACAGAAGATAAACCAGGGTAACTTTCTATGTGCACACACTGGACTTTCTTGTGTTGTTTGCCCTTACAGTTTTCCTTCCATTCATGTTTGAATATTTAGATAAAGTCACACATTGTTATTTATTTTGATAGTCCCTTTCAAATTTCTATTTGTATTTCTTAACAGCGTATTTAAATGTGCTGCAAGATACAAGCCCATTTAGAATACCTCCCGACCATCTCTAATGTTGCCTTGTCTGTCATAAAATTTTTGATTTTATTGCTAAAAGACTGAGGATGACAGATAAGTTAATAATACCAGATATTAGAGTTTCATACTTTTAATGTTCAGAAAATGCATGTTGATGCAAATCATATTGTCCTATTAACTTTTAAGTGATTTTAGGGGAATATTTAAGAGCTGTCTCTGATTTTGCCCACCCCCTACCCCAGAATTATTTGTGTTTTTTGAAGTGTCTTTATTAAGTAACAGTTTGTATAATGACAAAGGTATGCATGCAGTAATTGAAGAAAAACAATCCACAGTGATATTTATCATTATTTTCTTATAATGTTTTTAACACTTGTCATTCATTCCAACATTACCTAAATAACTCATTTCTGCCTTCCCTTAAACGTAACCTCTCCTCCTGAATCTTATTCTCCATTAGTCTTCTTTTCCAAGATGTTGCTGCTTCCCCACTTTTTAAAATACTGTTAAACAAAAGCTTCCAGCTGTTTATCACTTTCTCACTCAACTTCCACGGGAATGACATCTTTCTGTAGACCTCCCTCTTGATTGGTTATACATCACCATTTTTATCTCCTCTCTTCCTGTCTTAGCTATTAATTGTGGAGCCTCATCCACCTCTTACCTTGGCGTAATGAAGTCTTCCATAAATATCTCCATTTGTGCCTTTTTTGTTTTCCACATTTCTGTGTTTTTTGCAAATTTTCATAACATTTCTAAAGTGTTTCTAATATGTCTGTAGGATCTCTGATGATTTTGCTTGTTCTAGGCTCCCTAACCTTGGTGACAACTCTTTCTGTTGTTTAAGTTGTTGTGCTAAAAGGTTTTGTGCTGTGGAGTTCTTATCAAAAGTAGTTGCTACAGCAGCCTTTCTAGACTAATTCATATTATCCGCATCCTGCATTATTTTCCCTTCAGCACTGTTTTGTTGCTGGTGTCCTTGCTCTGTCAGATTCCCCTTATTCTGCAATATTTAATCTTTGTCAGCCCCTCTTAATTCCTATTACATTTTTCTCATATTATTTCTACGCTGGTTTTAAACTCTATTTTCATTTTATACCATTCACTAGCTATCCCTTCTGAACAAATGTCTATCTTTTTTAATAACTCTAGAATAATTTTTACCCATTCCTTAAATTGCTCCCTAACAGATAGTTGGAAAAGTGCGAGTGTCTCATTTTTACCTCATTACCCTGCACCTTTACTTCAGTTTTTATTGGTCTTGATCTGAAGTAATTACTGGATGTATTTCAAAGCTTTCAGTTAAATGCACATAGTTTTGTGAAATATTTATTCTGTTCAGTGTAGCCCAGTTATTGTACCTTAGTGAATAATATGTATATTCTTTTTTAAGTATTTTTATTAACATCATGGATTACATAGTGGCATGAGTACACATTATTATAAAAGAGAAAACAAACCATTACAATTTTTCCTTTGTACACATTGAAGAAGTATGTTTTTTTGTCTTAAATATTCGGTTTAATGTTACATAAATTATTCAGGTCATGCTATCACTCCTCCTGAATATTATTCTGTATATATTGTTCCCACGGATTCCATTTATTTCTGTGTAGCTTACTCCTTCCCTTTCCTAAAAATCCCAGCTGCTGCTCTTTTATCTCCTTTACAACATTCAGCTGTTCTGTTATAGCTGGTTTGGCTTCTGGTTTTCTTTTCCTAGCAAGTACTTTTTTGGCAGCCCACAGCATTAAACTTTGTAGGGTCATACTGTGCAACTAGGTAATTCAGTTTTTATATTTCACAGCAAAATAACCATTTCTTTAGTTAAAATAATTTGCTCTCCAAATATTTCTGAATAAGTACCCAACAGAGAATTTCTAAAGTCTATCAAATAGTTACATGCCCAAAATCATGAAGTCGTATCCCTTATTTTCTAGTTACACCTCCACACCTCCAGCAATTTCTCTACGGAAAACATTTCTGAAGTCTACTTGGGGCATAGACATACCGATGTAAACATTCTATGCCAAAATACTAAGACCTAGCTGCGTACTTGGGAGCCATACATACACATGTCCTCCCAGAGTTTCTTTGTATATTGGTTTTCCATTCTTATTACCAGGCTTGTTTAACCTGTACTGATCCATTCTTATAGTTATCGTGCATTATTTTATAGGCTCTACTAATTTTCACTGCAACTTGTGTTCTAAACTCACCTGTAAACATCACTAGAGCTGGTCTTTCATTTAACAGTCCTCTGCCTCTAAGACTATTTTCTGTTATCAGTGGTAGGGAAGGCAGTCTAAAGTCTGCAGTGCGAATTTCTGCTTGGCCTCATCGCACTCAGTGACTTGCCCCTCCCTAGCTGTTTGTTTCAAATGCCTTGGTTCTTTTGCTAATTTTTGCCAGTAAATTTCAGCTCCTTCTTGCCGATTTTCTATCCTTATTTACAGTTGACCCTGTTGGTGAAATCTTTTCTCCGTTGCTGTGCTGCCTCAGTTCTCGGAATATTTTCTGATACTCTGTACATGTAATATTCTCTATATGTATTGCCATTTTCCTTAAATGCCTGTACCCAAAATCCTTAATCTGTGCCCCTCCATTTCAACCTCATTTCTTTCCACTTTGATTTGTAATCTTCTGCTTGTGTTATGTATACGAGCCTTCCCTCAAGTGTCCCTTCATGTCTGATAATCCTAAACCACCTTGTTCTAGGGGGGGGGACAACTTATCCCACCTTGTTCTAGGGGGGGGGCCCTTATCCCACCTTGTTCTAAGGGGGGGCCCTTATCCCACCTTATTCTAGGGGGGGGACCCCTTATCCCACCTTGTTCTGGGGGGGACCACTTATCCCACCTTGTTCTAGGGGGGGGACCCCTTATCCCACCTTGTTTTAGGGGGGGGGGGCCCTTATCCCACTTAAGTCTTGCCTTCTTTTTCTCCTAACTAAATTCCTTTGATTATTTCATAATTATGGTCCACATCTTCTCCTTTGGTTGATAATAATGTCTTGAGTTGTATACATTAAATGGTTTTCAGTGCTTGTACCTTACTAGCCATGCCCATCAGGAGCTTCAAACTTCTCAGCTTTTGCATTACCCTTTCCTAGTCTCCCCCCGTGTATCCGTAGCTGCCATATTAGAACCCTTTTCTTTTTTTTTAAACAAGAACCATCTTTATTAAATTATCAACTATGACATATACAAGCATACATTTATATAAATGAAAACAAGCCATATTGACATAATTTTAGTTGCAACCATTCTGTATCACAAACCATGTTATAATTGTAGTTGTAAACATTATACATCACTTCTAATCTGTCAGCTCATTGTCAGTCATAGCTCATTCAAATCTTGCCTTCTTTTAAACCTCATTCCTTCTCTGCATACATTGTTCCTGCAATTCCCAAATTTTCTTATGTGATTTCCTCCTTTCCTTTAATAAGGACCCCAATTCCAGTTGTTTTATCTCTGTTACTGTATTCACTACTTCTAGTAAAGTTAGTTTAGACTTGGATTTCCATTTTTTAGTAATTGCTTTTTTGTCAGCCACCATAATTAGACTCAGCAAGGCCTTACTATGTCTAGGCATTTCAGATTCTGTATCCTAGCTCAAAAAATAATTTCCATAGTTACACCAATTTGCTCACCCAGTAACTCTGACAGAGCAGTCGGCAGGGAATCTTTAAAATCTGCCAACTCATTACGCTCCCAGAAAATATGTTCCCAGTTACCTCATTCTTCCCCATCATACCTCCAACATTTGCTGTCTACCTGAGGAAAAATTCGTTGCAGTCTACTTCTGGTATAAAAATACCCCTGTAAACACTTCCAACCAAAGATCCTAAATCTTCTAGACTTTGTTGCATATTTGGGAGACATACATATATCCCCCCATTGTTTTTTGTGAATTGCTCATCTGATCTCTCTTCCCAATCCTTTTGGACCTCCTGTGATTGATTCTTATAGTTATCATGCAATATTTTATATGCTCTACTAATTATTCCTTTTTAACAGCAGCTTCTGTTCTAGATTCTACTAAAAAGTCTACCAGTGCTGGTCCTTCACTTAGGATCCCCCTATTTCTTTCTCTTTGCCTATATTCTGATATCCGTTCTTGATAGGGAAGGCAGTGTCTATCCTGCAGTTCAAGTAAATTATTGGCCTCTTCCCATTCTGTTACCTTTTCCTCTCTAGTTATTTGCTCCCAGTACCTCAGTTTGTTTCTTTTGCCAGTTATCTCCAATAAATTCTAGCCTCCTCTTGCCTGTTGTCTGTATCCCTATTGGCAAAGTCTCCTTTCTCTAGTCCTCATGTTGGCTTCATTCTTATAGATTCATTGGTTCATAGGTTGGTACTAGGCTATCCGCCCTAGGCCTATGCAAGCCTAGCCATAACAATTCCCTGGATATTTCTTCCCATAATATTTACTTCTCTGGGCCCCTGTCTAGCAGGGTGGCTGACATGATCCCCGGGGTGAATTTCCTATCTCCCATCCAATCATCAAGGTTCCTTTTGAAGAGGGCCAATGAGGCACTCTGCTTGACATGTTTGGGCAGTCTATTCCAGAGTATGGGGAGTCTCTGGGTCAGGAACCTATCCCTCCAGCATGTTTTGTTCATTATGATGACAAGGTGTAGATCCCTGGAGCGTGTGGCTCTGAGGGATTGGGATTTCTTTAAGTGGAGCTTGTCCAACAGCTCAGGGTTTGACATGGCCTTGTATGTTAAGCAGAGATCACCTCTGAGTAGACGATATGCCACAGAGTATAGCTGGAGTTTTTTTAGGAGGTCAGCATATGGCATCTACTTTAGGCTTGTGATTCTTTTAGTGAGGTATTTCTTTGGCCTTTCCAGCTGTTGCAGATGTCTTGTGAGGTACATACCAAACGGGGCATTATACTCTATAATGGGTCTAATGAGGGATGAGTACAGTGGGACAATGACCTCCTTTTTTCTGGATGAAAAGCCCTTAATGATGAGGTGTGCCACATAGATTTCCTGACTGTTGTGGCGATGTGGTTATCGAAAGTGAGACCACTGTCCACCTGTGTCCCTAAGTCTCTCATCACACTTTCAATGTTTAGTGTCCTGCCACCTATGTGGTAATTCATGGGTACATGTTTTTTTCCAAAGGGGATAACTATACAATGTTTATCATGTTTCACTGTTGCAGTCATTACACTTGGTTTATCCTGCTGGCAGGCTACCTGCAGTCGGCCCGAATTCCAAAGTCCTGGTCCAGCGTCGGTTGCTGTTGCCTCTTCCCTGACGTCAGTGTGCCAGGGGTATAAAAGATGCAGCTGACGCCATTTTCTCCAGTCGTTCTTGCCGCGCGGTGCCCAAAGCAGAAGCAGTTCGCAAGTGCCGGTCGGCTGACTCCTGAGATTTTCGAAATCGAATTTCAGATTCGAAGTCTTCAATAAAGCTAAGTACCCCATTGGGGAAACTTTTTTTCTTGCTCCAGACCAATGTCAGAAAAAGTTAACAGTTGTATTTCTTGTGGGAAGCAAATGCCTCATAAGGATTTTCATTCTTACTGTATTCCTTGCCTAGGCCCTGACCGCGACATTGCTAGCTGTCAGTTTTGTGCTAGATTTAACCAATGCACTATTAAGCGTCGGTACGATTTTGCTTTTCATTACTTTGGCTGAAGGTTTAATTATATAATGCCGTCGGAACAGCCGACGACCGGAGTTTATAAAAAGCACAAGGAAAAGGACAGGCATCCGAGGTCCAAAACTGACGACGAGGCCTCCGCTAGGCCAGTTGCCGGTTTGCCGGTTCTCAGTGAGGCGCTTTCGCAGCCCCTGATGCCCGCTACCTCAGAGCCACAGGCCACTTCCGACTCCCACATGGAGACAGCTAGGCCTCTGGATACTCAAGGTATTGGACACTCGGAAACTATTCCCTCAGATGGGTCCAGAGCCGCTGAGCAGGCATCGGCTTCTGTGGATGTTTTCAGACCTACAGTTATATATCAAGCCAACCTCAGCTTCCAAGGCAAAGACTAAAACAGCTTTAAAGACAAAGAAACAAGTACAGCATTCTCCTGGACAGACTTCCATGCCTAAGAAGCAGATGCTTAAAATGGCCAAAGACCCAATTACTTTGATCAGGGGTTCCCATCCCCCTCCTGATAAGAGGCCTAGGCAAGACACAGAATATGATTCTTCTGATCAGGTTTATATTTCCTCTGACTCCTCTTCAGAGCAGGGATACTCTCTTCCTCCCTATGAGGATTCTGATGCTGAAGAATCTATTCCTTCAGCTTCTCTTCCTGAGGATTATTCCTTTGGGGAAACCCTGCATACCATGAGGGAGCATTTCCACTGGGAGAGCCAAGATTACTCAGAATCTAAGAAAAGGCTCAGAGACTTTTTTCTACTACCTCAGCACAGACCTCTTGCTATTCCACCTGTTCTAGACATTGTAGATGAATTTTCAGAGTCCGGCCTGTCTCCTGACTCTTTACCTCCTGCACCTGTTAAGCCAGACAGATACTACAGGGTTCCAGACTCTCATAAATTTCTATATAAAAACCCTGCTGCTGACCCAAAAACTATATCTCAGGGTCCCAAAGGGGTCAAGGCCTCTCCTGCAAAAAAACTCTGTCCCCTCCGATAGGGATTCTAGGGCTCTGGACAGATGGGGGAAAAAAGTTTACACTTCTGCTACCTTGCCTGTAAGGGCTTTAAATTGTCAGTTTCATATGCTTAAATAGCAATACTTAATGTCACTGCTAAAACAGAAAATGTTCACAAATTCTGAATGTTCTGAAAACAAGGAAATGCAGGATTTATTGCATGCAGCTGAACAAGTGGGAAAGCATACTTTGCAATGTGGTTTTGATTCACTGGAGGCCTCTTGCAGGGCCGCTGTTACAGGTTCTGTCATTAGAAGGCATGCTTGGTTAAAGGATCAGAATCTGCCTGATCATGTTAAAGCAAAATTATTGGATGCTCCATTACAGCATGATACTTTGGTGTTAAGGCAGAAGAGGTGTTGAAGAAAATGGAGGATAAAGCGAAATCTATGCAGACAGTAAAGGATTTCTTACAGGTACAGCCACCCAGATTTAGCAGGAACTGGCCCTCTAAGAATTGGTCCTTTCCAGTGTCAGACAGGCCACAAAGAGGCAGATACAGACACCCCAGAGGCAGACAACAGCCTCAGGGCTCATACAGGCCCAAACAATGGGGTACTTCTACCTCCAAAAGAGGAGAAGACAAATCACAGCCATATAGGAAACAGTCCCAATGACTTTCCTCTGCCAATGCCAAGCACTTATCTTTTGGCAGCACCCTTAGGGGGAAAGCTAGCACTTTTTTCAGAAAATTGGCACATGATCACCCAGGGCAAATGGGTCTTAAATATAGTCTCTCAGGGCTACAGGCTCCACTTTCACACCCTTCCAAAGGCAAAAGGTATGCCAGACCTGCCACACAATCAATGGGCAGAGGCACAAAAGCAAGTTGCATCTGTCATGGGCATGAGGGCCATTCAGCTAGTACCACAACAAGAGCAGGGACAAGGATTTTGCTCAAGACTTTTCTTAGTACCAAGAAAGGACAAAGCCTGGAGACCAGTTCTGGACCTTTCTATTCTAAACACTTTTCTGGAAGTTCCAAAATTCAAAATGTTGACTCTGCAGCAGCTTCTGCCCATGCTGGGCAAGAAGGCTTGGCTTGTAACTTTGGACCTCAAAGAGGCATACCTGCATGTCCCAATCAGACAACGATACCTCAGATTCATAGCTGGCTCAAGGCACTACCAATTCTCTGCACTGCCCTTTGGCTTATCTACTGCGCCCAGGGTCTTCACAAAATGCCTGGCACCAGTAATCGCATTTTGCAGACAAAGAGGAATTCAAATATATCCCTACTTGGACGACTGTCTTATTCAAGCAGAAAACAAAGACATTCTGCTAAAGCATCTGGCGTTTGTAAAAAGATTACTAATTTGCCTAGGGTACACAGTAAACGAAAATAAATCAAAACTAGTACCCTCTCAAGAGATAATATTCCTGCATGCAAGCTTAAATACAACTGCCCAGATGGCTTATCTCACGCCAGACAAACAAAGGCAACTGACTTCTTACTTCGAAAGCATGGCAACAAAGACCCAGTTATCTGCAAGAAAAATTCTGCAAGCTTTGGGCTACATGGCCTCCTGCAGTCTGCTAATTCCATATGCAAGACTGCATATGAGGAAGCTACAATGGTATCTAAAAAGTGTTTGGAGTCGACATTTCACAGCCTGGAACCATTAATTACCCTCATTCCCTGCCTGCAACAGGAGTTTCGATGGTGGGCACAGGCCTGTCACCACAGCAAGGGACAGCCATTCACTTTACCCAAAGCCAGGCAAACATTAACAGCAGATGCATCAGATTATGCCTGGGGGGCCCACATGGCAGGAAAATGTATTCAGGGCACATGGCCCACAAGCCAAAGGCATCTTCACATCAATCAAAAAGAGATGCTAGCTGTACAAAATGCCCTGACATCCTTCAAGGATCTACTTCATCCAGGACAACTGCTGATAGACGGACAATACTACAGTCATGTGGTACATAAACAAGTGGGGAGGCACACATTCTTACCCCCTCTGCAGACAAGCCATGATTTTGTGGAACACAGCATTGACTTATCAAGTACACCTGCAAGCACAATTCCTGCCAGGAAAAACAAATGCTCTGGCAGACGAACTAAGCAGAAACCTCATGGATCCTTACAAGTGGAAACTAGATCCACAAATCTTCGGCATGATAACAAGGAAATGGGGATGCCCAGACATAGATCTATTTGCTTCCCCTCACAACTGCCAACTACAGAGATTTTGCACAATGACTTATCACAAACGAGCATGGAAAGTGGATGCTCTGTCATTCAGCTGGAAAAACCTTACAGTATATGCCTTTCCTCCACTGCCTCTCCTCCCCAAGGTACTCCTAAAGGTCAAACAAGAGAAGCCAAAAATGATACTGATTGCCCCGGATTGGCCACGGCAGCACTGGTACCCAATCCTAAAGAGCTTCTCTCAAGGCCCAGCCTGGACATTGCCTCAAATTCCTCATTTACTGACCCAACAAAACAATCCGATCCTGCACAGCCAACTCAGAAACCTAAATCTGACTGCATGGCGGATAATGTAACCATTCAGAATACACCTCTCTCTAAAGCGGTTATGGGTGTTATTTTGGAGGCCAGGAGGCCCAGCACCAGAAAATCTTATGAAGAAAAATGGAAGAGATTCTGTGCTTGGAACCAGGCACAAGGAATTGACATGCTTGTACCAAATATTCCTCAGATTTTACAATACGTAACTGAGATGCTGGACAAAGGCCTATCCTTCTCATCAATTAAGATCCATGCCTCTGCCATTTCAGCTCATTACAATACGGACCCACCTATTTTTTCACATCCACTGCTAAGGCAGTACCTCAGAGGGGCCAAAAACATATGACCTCCAAGGAGAGCACCAATACCTGCATCGGACCTCAATTTTGTCTTGGAAAAGCTCACACTGCCTCTTTTTGAGCCAGCCAATACAGCTGAGATAAAATTTTTATCATGGAAAACAGCTCTTCTCCTAGCAATAACTTCAGCAAGAAGAGTCTCAGAGTTACAGGCATTAATGGCTGTGGAACCTTTTATTATTTTCCATCCGGACAGGGTTTCTCTAAGGACAAACCCAACATTTATGCCTTTGGTAGTGTCCAGTGTGGCTCTTAACCAAACCATTCATTTGCCTACCTTTTATCCAAACCCACAGAATAAAGGGGAGAGACGTCTGCATTCTTTGGACTTACACAGGCAGTTACGCTTCTACTTGGGCAAAACTAAAGCTTTCAGAAAGACTGACCAACTTTTAGTGTCTTATGCTGCAGGATCACAAGGAAAGGCTATTTCAAAGCAGACTATTTCAAATCGGATAGACCACTGCATTCATTTCTGCTATTCACAACATGGCAAATCGGTGCCTAAGGGCATTAGGCCACATTCAACCAGAGCAGCAGCCACTTCTGTAGCCTTCCTCAGAGGAGTACCAACCAAGGATATTTTGGAGGCTGCAACTTGGACTTCAGTGCACACATTTACAAAGCACTACCACTTACCTCTTTACTGTAAATCCAGAGCAGGCTTTGCCACTGCAGTTCTGCAGGGCCTCATAGCTACTCCTAATTCTATTTAGGTCCAGCCTCCCAACCTCAGCTGTGGGATTCAACCCAAGTGTAATGACTGCAACAGTGAAACATGATGAACATAGTACAGTTGTGTACCTACCATAAATGTAGATGTTCGAGTGTATTCACTGTTGCAGTCCAGGTTACCCTCCATCCATCCCCCTTTTCTTTGCTGGGACTTATCTATACTTCTCTATCCTATACAACCTATGTGGTATATTTGGTTGTAGATGAAGGTAATGATTATGTTACTGCATGCTTTTTTTATAAGCAGAATTTTTAGCCTTCCTTTTTGGGGGCACCTGACATCTGGGGCAAGAAAAACTGAAGAAAATGGCGTCAGCTGCATCTTTCATACCCCTGGCGCACTGACATCAGGGAAGAGGCGAGAGCAACCGACGCCGGACCAGGACTTTGGAATTCGGGCCGACTGCGGGTAGCCTGCCAGCAGGATAACCCAAGTGTAATGACTGCAACAGTGAATACACTCTAACATCTACATTTATGGTAGGTACACAACTGTACTTTTCTTGGCATTAAGCTTGAGCCCATGGCTCTGGCACCAGGCATCTGTTTCTGTAAGGCCCTTTTGTAGAATATCCACATAATTTGGGGATTCAATAATGGCTCCCAGTTTGCAGTCATCTGCAAACTTTGTTAGCCAGAGTCCCTTAGTGTTGGCCTGTCTTAAAATACTTTCTACTATATATATATATATATATATATATATATATATATGTGTGTGTGTGTGTGTGTGTGTGTGTGTGTATGGATCCACTATGTAATCTCGAAATTATATCTATATATATAAAAAATAAACACCGTGCACTAGAAGAATCTTAATTATATAAATTCAGACTTATTTTAGGCGTAGTAATTAATACTGAGCTAGTAGAAAGGAAATAAAAACTCAGACACTGAATAGATGATTAAGCTTTCGCTCTTTTTCAAGTAGAAGAGCTTCATCAGAATAACCTACAGTCAGCAATACTTACATTATATGTAACTAGAGTCACATGTAAACAAAAAACAATGAACTACTTATAACTTATTAGTACAGTAACCAATAGTACAACCAGGCAATATTTAAACTGTGCCAATCATCTAAACACAATAACCATGAACATACATATGAATGACAGGGGCATGAATATTAAATAAACACTCCCTTGTGTTAGCTAATCATTGAACAAATGTACAGTGTGCACACTAAATATGCATGTAGAAGACATGAATATTCATATAACTGTACAAATGATGACTTACAAGTATGTCAAAAGTCAAGGATGGATGCAAACACATTTTGTAGAAGGAGAACAACTGTCAAAATAGAACTGTCAAAATAGAATTAAATCTTCCATTTTAAAGCGCATTTAATATTAACACTTTCATTCAGGCCAGGGTATGTTTCAGAATTAAGCAGTAATTGCCATTTAAGTTCTTAGTTCTAAATATAATTCCCAATCTCCAAAAAAACACAGTTAAGTTGTTCTAATACTATGAAGTAAAATTTACTAAAAGAAGTACAACAAATGCTATGTTTAGCAAGGGCATTATTTAAGTTCTGTGCCCTGATGGCTCCTAGATGCTCCTTAATTCTGTCTGAAAGTTTTCTTGTAGTTTTACCTACATAAAATGCTTTACAAGATGCACAAATACCTGCATATACTACTGCTGTAGAATGGCAGAAGAAATATTTTGAAAACTTAATAGTATAATTACAATGTGTGAATGTGTATTGAGATCCTGTGAAAATGTTAGGGCATACCACACATTTATTACATGAATGCATCCCATTTTGAGAGTTGGAAGTAGAAGTAGAATTAATAAGAAAAGGTAAATCTCTGTTTTCTAAACTCATTCTTATGGTTTTGGTTCTTTTAAATGAAAAGGTAGGTGCAGTGCCAATAGCAGCTGACATAAATTGTGATTCAGTTAATAAATCCCAGTTATTCGTGATGACATTTCTAATTTGTGACATGTCCCTAGAGATGGGTAATGGGAAACTAAGGGTTCTGTTAATGTTACTTGGTTTTGAAGTATTAGGTATAAAACCATGTAGTAAAATTGGTAAATATTTAGTGTGTCTGTCATTAGAGATCTCGTTACATATATTGTTAATAAGAGATGGAGGGTTATTCCTTCGAAGAAACTTGTGTTTTAACAAAACAGCATTCTTTTGAAAGTCATAATCTTGACTGATAATTCTAGAGATGCGAATAAATTGACTTCTGACCAGGTTCCTTTTCATAAAAAATGGATGGGAGCTAGTAAAATCAAGCAGATTATTTTTATAGGTCTCTTTTCTATATATAGTGGAACATACTGTATTAGGAGGTAGTAAGTATATCTGTGTATCTAAAAAGGAAATAGAAGACCCTATTTCAGACAAAATCAAGTTCAAAAAATCAGAAATAAAAATGTCTAAAGAAGATTTGTCACCCTTCCACGCAAAGAAAACATCGTCAATAAATC
>NC_056747.1:1355545392-1355652892 GCF_019279795.1 Protopterus annectens
TTATCAATTTTGTGTTTTTTCAGCACTCTTACAAGGATGTTAATGACCTTTTGCTGGGCGTCATTTGACACAGGCGGTGTAGAGAACACCTGTAGTGGTTCAGGGCAGCAGCATTTCTGATATCTACCACTGCCACCTTGAGGAAGGAAGTTGTCACTGTCTCCATCACTGTGAGCATATGAGGATTTCATGCTAGTGTCACCCTTCAAGCCTTCATAGTTTTGTCATTCTAGGAACTTGATTTTTGAATTATGTCTTTCTTCTGTATAAAAATTCAGTCATAGGTTCCGCTCCAAGGATGTATACCATCCAATGCCCTTTTATCTTAAAAACAAGCCAGTCTAGTAAAAGATGCATGGCACATTTGTAATGTCAACAGTGACCTTCGTTGGAGTTTGTGTGGATTCTGCAGTGCATCATTTGCCAGGAATAGTTGCTGCAGCTTTTTATTTCCAGATAGGTTCATAGGTAGGTACTAGGCTATTGGCCCTAGGGTCTATATAAGCCTAGCCAAAAGGTACCCTGGTGTTCACCACCCAAGAAAATTATTTTCCTGTGCCACTGTCGAACAGAGCCACAGAAGTGATCCCCAGGGTGAATTTCCTATCTCCCATCCAATCATCAAGATTTTTCTTGAAGAGTGCTAATGAGGAGCTTTGTTTGATATAGATAGGTAGTTTGTTCCAGAGTATGGGAAGTCTCTGGGACAGGAATCTATCCGTCCAGCATGTTCTGTTTATTGTGGTGACGAGGTTTAGGTCCCTAGAGCATGTAGCTCGTAGGGATTGGGATTTCTTTTAAGTGGAGCATGTCTAAAAGCTCTGGGTTTGACATAGCTTTGTGTTTTAGGCAGAGATCACCTCTGAGTAGGTGATATGCGACAGAGTAAAGCTGCAGTTTTTTGAGACGGTCTGCATAGGGCATCTGTTTGAGGCCGGTAATCCTCTTTGTGAGGTATTTCTATGGCCTTTCCAGTTGTTGTAGATGTCTTGTGAGGTACATAGGGGCATTATACTCTATAATGGGTCTAATGAGTGACGAGTAGAGGGGAACAATGACCTCTTTTTTCCTGGATGAGAAACCTTTTGTGATGAGGTGTGCAATGTAGAAGGATTTCTTGACTACTGTGGCAATGTGATTATCAAAGGAGAGACTACTGTCCACCTGTGTCCCAAGGTCTCTTACCACACTTTCGGTGTTAAGTAGACTACCGCCTATGTGGTAGTTCATGGGTACAGAGGTTTTTACCAAAAGGGATGACAGTGCACTTTTTGGCATTGAGCTTGAGGCCATGGCTTTGACACCAGGCATCTGTCTCAGCGAGGCCCTTTTGTAGGATGTCCACATCTTTGGAGTTTTGATTATGGCTCCTAGTTTGCAGTCATCTGTGAACTTCATTAGCCAAATATCTTCTGTGTTAGCCTGTACTTCAGAGAAGTAGATACCAAACAGGAGAGGACCCAGGACTGAACCCTGTGGTACTCCACTTGTCACTGGTCTGAAGTTAGATTTGGAGTCTGCTACTTTCACAGTGTGGGTTCTGTCAGTGAGCCAGTTGGCAACCCATCTTGTGACATAGGGATTTATACCTAGTTTAGTGAGTTTATCTATAATTCCAGAGTGGGGGATGGTGTCAAAAGCCTTGGCGAGATCTAGATAGGCTGTGTGAACCACCTTACCCTCATCTACGGCTTTGGTGACTACTTCAAAGAAGTCTATCAGGTTTAGGAGACATGATCTGCCTTTTACAAACCTGAACTGTGTGGGGTCCAGAGTTTGGAGATTACCAATGTCATTGTTTATAAGTTCCATGATGATACGTTCCATAGCCTTGCAAACCAGGCTTGTTAGGCTAATGGGGCGGTAGTTTCCAGGGTCTGTCTATCCCCTTTGTGGAGTGGGATAACCGTCGCTGTGCGCCATTCAGTGGGCACATAGCCTGAGGTGAGGCTATGATTGAACATCATACTTAGGTGGGGTGCCAGTTCATTTTGTAGTTCCTGTAGAACGCAGCCTGGGATGTTGACAGGTCCCATGGATGCTGTGTTCTTGGCTTTGGAGAGTGTGTTTTTTACCTGAGCAGCCATGATTACAGGAACTTTGCATTCTTCTGGTATAGAGATGGGCTCTTTAGGGGATGACAGGGGGTAAAGTTAGCACTGAACCTATCTGCCAGGATGTTGGCAATATCAGTTGGTTCTGTATATTTAGTGCCATTGTGCTGTAACTCAGAACAGATTTGAGTGTTTCCATTGAGATTCTTGACAGTAACAATTTACACATTTATACATTTACAAAGCTTCTCTACTGGCATGCATAAGAGTAAATTGAATTGCCTTGAGAACAGACTTGAGATATGTCAAGAACTTCCAGAACTCTCCTCATTTTGAGCATGGGTGTGAGAACTAGGTGCAACATTTAGGTCGAATGACCCGGTGTCTGTTTCATGTCAACATGGTAACACTGTGTTCATTCAAAAAGAAATGCATGCTTGAAGGGAGCTGTTTTAGGGCATTAAAGAGTGCAGTTTTCTGTTCAAAAGCACTCTGCTTATTTCCAGGTTTTTAATAAGGCTGGGGACAGCCTGTAAGTATAAAGATGTCTTCTCGTCTCCTTACTAGCAAATCTGACCAACAGCTGACTGTAGATGGCTTATCTTCCTCTCCTCCCCAAAGGTGTAAGGCAATCGGTGCAGTTTTTAGAAGAAGTGTTTGATTTAGTCTTCACAGATAGAATCCATGTCCATATGACATATGCATTTAGCCAGTAACAGTAAATCTTAGATAATGACTGCATTCATCCACTGACACTGCATCTTGGGTAATGACACTGGCATTTACACATGCCTGTCTGTGATGGTGGCATCATCTGTTTTTTCTTATACTCCACCTGTACCAACTGCAGTCATCTGAGATACCAAATCTATGCGGAGGGTAGAATTATCTATAATACAGAGTCCTCTAAAGCTAGGGACAAGTAACTCCACATCTAATTCTCTTCTGTTTGTGTCTCTGGAAGGAACCTTTCTTCTGTGCAACCATACTGTAATGGTTGTCTGTGTCATGGTTTTATGAACATACTCACTTGTTGATTGCATAGGTTAATGGAAAATAAGACCGTTTTGGTTATGACCTAGATTGGGAAACAAGAGATGTTAAACAGGCATGGCATGTGGAAATTGTAATACCCAAAGATAATCATTACTTGCTTTTTCATTTTTTCTCTCTTCACTGTGGGGTTTATCTCTCCTGTACTCTGAAAATGGGCACTCAGACTACCTTGGTTAGCAGCTGCAAATACATACATACATGAATCAATTAGTGAATAAAATGAATGTGTTGTATTCTTGGACAGTAAGCCATTTATTAGAGACCCGTAAGGTTCCTTTGGTGATTATCTGATTGTATTAATTCACTTTAATTCTGTGGCACCCCAAAAAATGTTAGTCTTTGCACGAGGCATGAAAAGGACAGTATACAACATTGTAATCAGGAAGATGTCCTGAATAACATGTTATTAACAACATTGTAATCAGGAAGATGTCCTGAATAACATGTTATTAATGATGCACACCTGTATGTGTATGTTTTGACTGTAGGTGTCCTCATGAGCTCGGCTTCACCAGTAGTAGCCTGGTAACAGTCCGTGAAATGGATGAAGGCTTAGAGACAACAGAGTTCTGGGCATGCTTTGGACAGAAGGACCGGAAAGCATATGATTGCATGCTGAGAGGTAAGCAAACAATATGCTACTGAGGGCGTACTGCTGACTGAGAAAGTAAAGCGCACCTTGTCCTGTGTGCTTGTCTGTGCCATGTTTGTTTAGAACACTTGCCTTTCTTGTTTGTTGTGAGTATGAGCCATTTTCTTTTATTGTCGATGTTGTAGGAGTATTTTCACAATGAAATCATATTCGTTTGTTTTATTTTTCTAGACATTGTGCCTCAGCTCAACAGCAGTGATTATTTGACTATGTACTGTTAAGCTGCAGAATAAATTGACTCTACATAAGTCATCCCATGAGCCTTTACATAAGTCATCTCATCATGAGCCTTTGCACATATAATGCCTCTAGCCCTTGCACTTGTCACACCACGAGCCCTTGCACACGTTGTACCATGAGCCCTTGCACACTTTGCTCCATGAGCCCTTGCACACATTGCACCACGAACCCTTGCACACATTACACCACGAGCCCTTGCACACATCACACCACTGGTCCTTGCACAAGCCACACCAGGAGTCCTTGCACAAGCCACACCATGAGCCTTTATACCCAAGTGCTGATTTGAATTTATTAAATCTCTGAGTCTGCCAAGTAGTATATGCTGGTGTCATAGTCTAAACCAAGCAGGCGTTGATTAAGGCCAGTGCTGCACCACCAAAGAGAATCTGGATGTTGGAAAAGCAGAGATGAAAATCCTTAATGAGAATGTTCATTACAGAACATAATTTATAGTAAGTTTGTAGTCTTACGGAAGTAATAGGACACCATTAGTTCCTGCATGTAAATCTGAGGAGCAGGCTTCAAAGAAGACTAGGGGTCTGGTAAGGTTGTAGCGGACTGCTTAGCTTAGGCCACTTTTTGGTGCATGTGCCACCTCACCTGGATGACCATGTAGTGCTTAGGAAACATGCTCCAGGTACCAGTCCACAGCTGTCACTCACCAGGTCAGGGTAAAACAAGTGAGCATCGTGGGTTCTTGTTCAAGCAGCTTTATTGTATGCAAACACATCCTGAATGAGGTTATGTAACTTTAACTTATAAACAGATTACCTATCATGCACATGGATGTTAGCATTCTGGCTGCACCTTCAAAATGGCAGTGAAGCTAACACATGCTCGGAATTTATACGCACACACAGATCTTGGCAATGCTTCTTTAAGGTACAAACACACCTGCTATTCTACATCTTCTCTGAGAAAATGGGTTAGACATTGTCACTGATATTAGGTTGGGAGGGTGGCCTAATGGTTAAGGTATTAAGGTGTTTGCCTTAAACACAAGGTGCAAGGTTTGAGTCTCACAAGGGATAATTGGCTGAGCTTAAAATGGCTCGCAAGGGCAGTTAGCTTAGTACTAACCTATGAACCTATCAACTACAAAATTAATAAATATACAATTTACACAGGAGTCATTTTCATCATGCAAATACACAAAGCTAGTTACATTTATATATATTTATATGACTATATTATGTCCAAGTTACTCTGTATTTCACAGTGGGCTTTGAAATATGGCCATATCATGTGACACAAAATTTGGGATCTGATTTAGCAACTGGGATTGTCTCTGCTGACTGATCAGTCTTAGGAACCCTGGGATCAGGGTTGCCAGACGTCCCTATTTGGGCGGGACTGTCCTGAGATCAGCAGCCTGATCCCGAGTCCCGCCCTGCTGGTTTAAATCCCAGCCAGCCTCAGCTTTGCTTTTTTTTTTTATTGGCCTGTATACCTGGCATACGGGCCAATCAAAAATCGCTAAAGACAGAGCTACTTGTGTTGAATGCAGAACTGCAATGCATTAAACATTAAACAGGAAGCTCCGTGAGCTGCAGTTAGAACAGTTGTTGTTCAATGTCCGCTGTTCCGCATTTTTTTTTTTTTTTTTTTTTTGTCCCTACCTGGCTGTTTGGAAATCTGGCAACCCTGCCTGGGATCATCTGCCGGAACAGTATCAGGAGTCAAGACATGTTCTGGAACAGGAATATCATCTAGATTGTTCTGAGAGTCTTTATCACAGGTATGATGCTGCAATATTGGCTCTGCTACAGGAAGATGTTTGCGATTTCTGTTTTACTCCACACCCTTGGGTTTAACAAAATAGGATCTCGGCTCTACATAAATACTTGTTACTTGACCAATCCGGTCAAAACCTTTTCCTGTTTGTATCCTCACTGTCTCTCTCTTCAGTGGACGAAGAAATTTGCTTGACTTGTCATAGCTGGACTTTTGGAAAGAATGCTTTCTAGATAACTGGGCTTTGATTGCTTGGTTGTTCTTCGCTTTAGGCCTCAATAAACTAGAACTGGTCTTCCTAGATGGAAGTCTCTGAGCAGCCAAGTCAAGTATATCCTCACAGGGGTATGTTTCTGAGACTGAGTAAGTTAAAACGACATTGGTATTATCATGCTTTGACTCCTCAAGTAATTGCTTTGCACTCTGTACTGCATGTTCAGCAAGTCTATTCAATTGCAGATACTCTGGACTATTAGTAACATGTACAAAGTCCCATTCTCTGGCAAGTTTTTGGAACATTTGACTGGTGAATTGCGTACCATTGTCAGAGATTAATTTCTGTGGACTGCCATAGACTGAGAAATTGCATTTCAACTTCATGACTGTAGTAGAAGTTAAATTAGGTAGTACATCAATCTTGAACCAGTTTGAATAAGAGTTTGCCAGTACCAAGTAATGTTGATTTGTTCCACTCGAATATGTCAGTAGCTACAATTGACGAAGGGAGATCAGGAATTTGACTTGGCTAAAGTGGCTCTCTTTGCAATTGCACTTTAGTACTATTACATACTGAACAGGAAGAAAGTGCTCTGTCAATGTCTTTTGCTGGAGAAGTCCAAAATACTGGTCCTCCTGCTCTTCTCTTAGTAAATCCGGAACCTGGGTGACCACGATGCAAAAGCTGGATATATTCGTGTTGTAAGGAAGCAGGAACAACAATTTTTGGACCTTTGAAAATAATGCCTTCTTCCATCAGCATCTCATTTCTGTAAGGAAGGTAAGACTGCACTTGTGGTACACTAGATTGCTTTGACAGCCATCCAACACTGATACAGTGATTGAGCTTTTACGAAACTGGCTCATTTACTGTATGAGCTCTTAGCTCTTCAAGTCTTGTGGTAGAAAACTTATGCACTTCCATGACATCAAAATCAAAATGCTCTGCGTGAAGCTGTTCCATTGTAATCTTAGGTGCTCTTGATAAACTATCAGCCAGATAAAGAAGTTTGCCTTTTGTATAGATCATTTTGAAGTTGTACTTTTGCAATTTGAGCATCATTCTTTGTAATCTTGCTGGAGCTAAATACATAGGCTTCTTTAAAATAGTAACTAAAGGTTAGTGATCAGTTTCAATCTGGATTTCTCGATCATAGATATAATCATGAAACTTGGAACATGCAAACACTATTGCCAAAAGTTCTTGCTCAATTTGAGCATATTGCATCTTAGCCTGGGTAAGTGTTCTAGATGCATAGGCTACTGGCCTGCCTTCTTGAAGTATAACCGCACCTAAACCAAATTATGAAGCAGCACAGGAAAGAGTCACTGGTTTGTTGACATCATAGTATCATAATGTTGGGGGTGGTAGCAATTTTCTGCTTAAGAACTTCAAATGCTGTCTTGTGCTGGTCTAGCCATGACCAAGTAACAGTTTTACATGTGAGCTCTCTCAAAGGCACTGTCAACTCACTGAAGTCTGGGTTAAACTTACCTAATTGACCATATGAAGAAAACGTTGTAGAGCTTGCACATTATCTGGTGCTGGCATTTCAAGAATGGCCGCTTGCTTGGACGGGTCTGGTCTCAAGCCCATACTTGTAAACAAATGACCTACATATGTAACGTCTGGTAGTCTGAATTTGCACTTCAAGGGATTGAACTTTGTTCACTTCACACGCTCTGTCTAGAACTCTAAAGATTTCTGCCATGCTCTGCCTCGTCATTGCCTCCGACCAATATATCATCTACTATTATGGCACATGGATAACCCAAAAAAATTTGCTCCATTGCATGCTGAAAGACTTCATTTGCAGAATGTATTCCAAATGGCATCCTAAGGATTCTACGTCTTCCAAATAGGGTACTGAATGTAGTTAGTAATGAAGATTTGTGATCAAGCATCACTTGCCAAAATGATTTCTTTGCATCTAAGACAGAAAAAACAGTGGCATTCGGTATCAGAGCTGCAACCTCTACGACTGTATGCATGGGAGGATGCAGTCTTTTTAATGCTTTGTTCAAATCTCTTGGGTCAATGCATATTCTGATATCATCTGAGCCTTTTTTCTGAGCTGCTACCATGGACAACACCCATTCGGTAGGTTCTGTTAACTGTAGAAATTACACCTTGCTGCACAATTTTGTCAAACTGAGCTTTGACCCTCTGTTGTATAGCTATCAGGACTCTCCTTGCTGGTCTGACAACTGGGCTGATTTCTGGGTCTAATTTCATAGAATACACAACTGGAAGTTTGCCCAACTTGTCATCAAAAATATCAGCATACTCTGAAAAAATAGCATTGGTAAAGCTGGAACTAGGACATGTCCGTATCTGCTGAACTATTTTGGTAAAAGAAAGCAGATTCATTTTCAAAACTGTCTTGAGACCCAATAATGACTGCACAGGTCTTCGAACCACATAAAACAATAGGCTATAACAGCTCTTAACAAAAACAGAATTATTTTGCAAGTAGGCAAGTGCATGGCCCTAAAAAATATGAATAAATAGCAAAAATGGCCAGCACAGTAAATGACAGAATGATTTTTATTACAAAAACATACCGGTTTTGGCTACATGCCTTCTTCAGTGTTGTTACATTCACAATAATGATTAACTTTTTAAATATTTGTTGCACCAATCACTTCATTCACATCATGAATAATTTATTAGATTTAGAAAATGCATTTTATACGGCTCATATAATTTCTTGTGAGCAAATATAAATGCTATACTATGATGAAATATCAAATGCGTAGATGACTATAAATATATTTAAAGATGTAATATTGATCAGAAAAAATTATACCAATTAAATAGTCTATATGTAATATTACATTATAAATATTCTATTAACAGCCTGTAAAAAATAATACAGATGTAATTAATAATAACATTCTTGGAGATGAATTAAGCTCCACCAAATGAAACAGAATTATGGTCAGTACTGTATAAAAAAAATAAAAAAATAAGAAAAGCCTGCTATTTTATTCTTCTGTATAGCCCTGGATTTAATACTTTTTTGATATATTTAGCTGAACATGTGTTAACTAAAAATGTGTTCTATTTTGATGATAAATGTTAGCTACAGCTAAAGGGTACTGCGATGGGTGCATCTTTTGCACCCATCTATGCGGATCTGTTTATGGGCTAATTTGAACAACAAATGATCTATGATTGTGACCACAACTTATTTTTGGATAAAATTGATATCTGGCGAAGATATGTTGACGATTGTTGGCTAATTTGGAGAGATGATTTTAGCTATTTCCAAGAATCCATTGAATATCACAACGAAAACAAGTGGGGAATTGAATTTACGGTTCACTATGACACTAAATTCATCTCTTTTTTTTGGATGTCCAAGTAACTCATTTAGATGATGGTACACTGTCCAGTGATTTTCATAGAAAACGGTTAAGCTCGAATAATCTGCTACTTGCCTCATGTTGTCATCCTAAACATATTGTACGCAATATTCCGAAATCCTATTTTTTTAGGATATGTCATATTTGTTCTAATACTCAGACCTTCGAAAATCAAAGTCTTGACCTTGTGAATAGATTTTGTAACAGAGGGTATAATTGACATTGTTATTCAGGCCAGTACATTAGCACGTATGCCGGATAGGAATACTTTGTTACAATGTCACCAACATGATAATAATAATGTTATGAGTTTTGTTACGACATACACGTGTAACACAAATAGATTTGGTAACTTGATCCGTAAACATTGGAACATCCTTATGGCTGATGAATGTCTTTCATGTTTATTGGGGGACAGGTGTCATTTTTCTTTTAGAAGAGGAGTTACATAGGGGGGTATCCTGAATCAATATAAATATGGTTTAAGATCGGGTACATCACAACAAGGCACCTTTGAAGGTGGGGTTCTTGTTGGTTGCATTCCATATGGACACTACTCTTTTTGTAGGCATGTCAGTCAGACTAAGGAGTTTACTAGAAGGAATACGCCAACAATTTTTCATATCAAAATATTTGGCAACTGCAGTTCAGATTGGATTATATATCTTGCAACTAGTAATTGTTCAGCCTTTTATATTGGCCAAACATCTCATCCACTCAAATTACAAATTTCTGAACATGAGTGCGATTAGAAATAAAAATGTATCCAATGCTTTATATAAGCATTTTATTCAGCATTCAACAGCTCATTTCAAATTTACTATCATTGATAGAATTATGGGAAATAGAAATATGAAGGCTGGCTGGCATAACATGCTAAACACAAAGGAACATACATGGACTATTAAACTTGGTGGGATTTTTTCCCCAGGTTTAAATGAACATCTTTAATGACAGTTCATAGGTAGGTACTAGGCTATCTGCCCGAAGGCATTTATAAGCCTAGCCAGAGTGTGTCGGCTATTGCCGCCCCATCGATTAATTAACTGATCCTCTGTCAAACAGAGCCAGTTAAGTGATCCCAGGGGTGTATTTTCTGTTACCCATCCACTTGTCAAGGTTTCTCTTTAAGAGTGTTAGTGAGGGGCTCTGCCTAATGTAGTTTGAAATTTTGTTCCAAAGCATGGGGAGTCTCTGTGACAGGAATCTATCCCTCCAGCATGTTCTGTTTATTGTTGTGGCGAGGTTTAGCTCACTAGAGCGTGTGGCTCACAGTGACTTGAATTTCTTTAGGTGGAGCATGTCCATCAATTCTGAGTTGGACATGGCTTTGTAAGTCAAGCAGAGATCACCTCTGAGTAAGTGATAAGCCACTGAGTACAGCCAGAGTTTTTTCAGTCTGGCTGCATAGGACATATGTTTGAGGCCAATAATCCTCTTGGTGAGGTACTTTTGTGGTCTCTCCAGCTGTTGGAAGTGTCTTGTGAGGTACATCCCAAATGGGGCATTGTACTCTGATGGGTGATGAGTAGAGGTGCACTGTAACCTCTTTATTTCTAGATGCGAACCCTTTAGTAATTAGATGGGCCACATAGGAGGATTTCCTAACTACTTTGGCAATATAATTGTCAAAGGCGAGATTACTATCTACCTGGGTCCCCAGATCTCTTATTACCTCTTCTGTATTAAGGGGGCTGCCACCTCTGTGGTAATTCGTGGGTGTTTTGTTTTTCCCAAACGGGATGACTATGCATTTTTTGGCATTTAGCTTGAGGCCATGACTTTGACACCAGGTGTCCGTCTCAGTAAGGCCCTTTTGGAGGATGTCCGTGTCAGCCGGAGAGTCAATTATGGCTCCCAGTTTGCAGTCATCGGTGATCTTGCTTAGCCATAGTCCTCTTGTGTTTGCCTGTTTCTGAGAGGTATATGCCAAACAGTAGGGGTCCCAGGACCGAGCCTTGCGGGACACCACTTATGACTGGTTTAGAGTTGGACCAGGAGCCCGCTATTCTACCACGTGAGTTCTGTCTGTAGCCAGTTGACAACCCATATCGTGACGTAGGGGTTTATGTTCAGGCTGGTGAGTTTTTCTGTAATACTCGAGTGGGGAATGATGTAGAAAGCCTTGGCAAGGTCAAGGTAGGCTGCGTGAACAACCTTTCCCTTGTCTATGGCCTTGGTGACTGTCTCGAAGAAGTCAACCAGGTTTACTAGGCATGATCTGCCCTTAACAAACCCGAACTGGGTCGAGTCAAGTGTTTGGAGGTTCCCAATGTCTTTGTTAATGAGTTCCATGATGATGCACTTCATAGCCTTGCAGACCAGGCTAGTCTAGCTTATGGGGCGATACCAGGGTCAGTTGTGGTCCTTCCATTGTGGAGTGGAATAACCGTTGCTGTGCGCCATTCTATGGGCACATAGCCTGTAGAGAGGATGAGGTTGAACAGCATGTTTAAGTGGGGGGTTAGTTTGTTCTGTAGTTCATGCAAGACGCAGCCTGGGACACCATCCGGTCCCATTGACGCTGTCTTTTTGGCTTTTGAAAGGGCTATTTTCACCTGTGCGTCTGTGATTTCTGGGACACTACACTTTTCTGGTATTGTTGTGGGCTCTTTTGGGGGTGAGAGGGGAGTGAAGTTTGCAATGAATCTATCTGCCAGGATGTTGGCAATATCAGTAGGTTCAGTATATTTTGTGCTATTTTGTACTAGGTCAGTGCATATCTGCGAGTTGCCACTTAGATTCTTAACATAGTTAAAGAAGGCTTTGTGGTTATCTTTTGAATCATTGGCTATTTTTCTTTCAAAGTTAGCCTTGGATGATTTTATGAGGGACCTTAGTTTCTTACTGATACTGATCAGGGATGTCTTTCCTTCTTGGGATTTGCTTTTTTTCTGAACTAGTTTCCGCCTCCTAGTAGGGCCACATAATTCACAGTTGTGAATTATGTGGCCCTACTTAACTGTATTTTTATTCCAACACTATTTATGAATTTTGTACACTGAAAATTTGTGTTTCTATGGTATTTGTATACATGTGATTTTCACATTTTTGATAACATTTTTTACAGGCTGTTAATAGAATATTTATAATGTAATATTATATATATAGGCTATTTAATTGATATCATTTTTTTCTGATCAATATTACATCTTTGACTAAATATATTTAATTATTGTCATCTACACATTTGATATTTCATCAAAGTATAGCATTTATATTTGCTCACAAGAAATTATATGAGCCGTATAAAATGCATTTTCTAAATGTAATAAATTATTCATGATGTGAATGAAGTGATTGGAGCAACAAATATTTAAAAAGTGAATCATTATTGTGACTAGAACAACACTGAAGAAGGCGTATAGCTGAAACCAATAAGTTTTTGTAATAAAAATCATTCTCTCATGCACTGTGCTGTCCATTTTTGTTATTTATAATCCGCGGTGGTGGTGCTGCGGTAGCGTTGTCGCCTCACAGTAAGACGCTGGCCGGTTCGACTCTCAGCTAGAGTGTCTTCTGCGTGAATGGGCATACCTTCGTTGAAGGTTGTGCATTAGGGCCGGCAACTCAGCAGGTAAAAATCAACTGCCAATCATTAGCGGACCGGTATTCCGCTATGGCGACCCCTAACTGGGAAAAGCCGAAAGGCACAACAACATAACAGCTCTTGGCCATATAACATGAAAAGACTACTGAGCTTTCAGTTTGAATTTCTTGACCTCATTAAGCTACAAGTTTTGTAAAACTAGTCACTTTTAGTTGCTCACCACCTCTGACTCCTACAAAAGTATCTGCAGACATGACATTACATTTTGAACCAGTGTCTACATTAAGCTCAGTAGATTTACCATTGATCCGGACAGTACAAAACACTTCATTTCTTGCCAATAACTCTGCTGCATCAAGCTTTACACCAATCACTGATACACCATCTACGTAGAAAGCAGACTGTTGAGGTCTGTTTGCTTAACTTGCGTTTTGGAGTGACCCTTCTTTGTAACTGTGTGAGGCTTACTCGATTTACAAAATCTTTGACAGTGGTTCCATTTCTTACACTTGTGACACTGCTGACCAAATGCTATGCACTTTTGTCTTCTGGACTCATGGCTGGCACCACAATTGCGACAGTTAACAAAAAAGCTTGATTTGGGTTTTGCTGATTCACTCTTATGCTGTACTGAGCAACATCTGTTTTGTACTAGGTACCCTTGGTTCTGCACTGAGCATGCTCCTTGTTCTTGGAATGTGCTAGAAGACTACAAGTTTTACCTGGACGTCCCTCATGGGCTGCTGCTGCTGCCACATGCACAGGCCTGGTTTTGCCTGTCATATTGCATGCTGTCTACATGAGCTCTGAAGCCAACTGAAACCATGCTCTTATCACTAGCAAGCATATTTGTGTGCCTTTCTGTAACTTCATAAATCTGACTAATCTCAGTGGCTTTACTCAGCATTAAATCACTTGTCACGAAGCAAAATCCTTCTCACAACAGCATTATTAATACCACACACGAGTCTGTCCTTTACTAACTCATCCTTTAAATCACCAGACCTACATGTTTTAGCCTTGTTTATCAGGTCAGTAATGTAAGCTGCAAGTTTCCCCTTGCTTTTGATCTCTTATGTAAAAATAAAATACCTCTAGTGTAATATTAGTCTGGCAGTTGCACATTTCTCTGAATTTGCGTTTTAAACATTTGGGGGGGGGGTCTTCCCTTGATTCAGCCTGCACAACAACATGACGAGTTTCTCCTTCACCTTCATACAAGGCTGATGCATAGACAAATGAACACTCCCTTTCAGTGGCTTCTGACGCTTCTAGGTTCGGCAAAATGAATGCTGTGGTACATGCATCTTTATCAGAATAAGCTGCTTGTATAAATATATTGTATTCTTGCTCAAATATTCACCAGTTCTCTGCCGTATTCTGATCAAACACAAGTGGTTGTGGCTTGTGAAATCTGTCTGCCATATTGACATATCTCAGTGAAAACTCTTGCAAATATGCACGAACACGCACTTATGCATACATGTATACATGTGCTTGAAATTTATGCCAGTACTTATAACAACACAATGAGCCTTTGTATAACTGAATTTCATGAAATAAGTTTCCTGGGCACTGAAACACTTTTAAATCTCTTTACTATAAAGCCACTTGCCTTGAAATTATTTTACTATAAGAGACATTTATCTTGCAAAGGCAGTAATGCTAAAGTCATATATCATCATTTTACTGTACGAGCCTTTGTGTTGTAATTGCTTTAATGCCAAAGCCTTTATCAACATTTTGCTGCCAAAGTCATTTATCACCATTTTAAGAAACATTTCGAACAACTGCACAGTGCGAATAAACTAACCAATAGAAGCTGAGGGCAACACTACAACTTGTGAGAGATGCACTTATATTGCCAAACTGGAAGCAAAGCTGTCTTCACCATAGACTGGATTAGACAGTCAACAGGAGAAGCTAAACACTTGCACCACACCACACTCATCACATAGTCCCTCAAAACCTACACCACCAAAACACACACATAGAAACACAAAACACACACCTACATTCACAGAGGCTCTCAATAAAAACCTGTCCAAGCATCAGGGACCTCCAAAGCAGCAACGCAAGCAAACTCCACACCCCCAACACAACCCAAATGACACATAGCCCACAAACTCTGTGTGCCACTCAACCACAGGCCATAAGGCATAATGTACCCAGCACTCTAGTCATAGGTGACTCTATAGTCAGGCACACTAATGTTCCACTCACCAGGCTAAACAAGGAGAAAGTTACTGTCAGCTGCCTGTCAGGTGCCAGGATCCACAACATAATGCACGCACTCAGGTCACTCCACAACAAGTACAAATATGAAACTGTCATTGTCCATGTTGGTGTGAATGACCTGAGACGTATCTCCCTGGACTACATGAAAAGAGACATGGAGGAGCTCTCCGATCTTGTAGCCCAGGCAGGTATGACCCTGGCCCTAGCATCCTGCCATCACCCAGAATGATGCCACAGTACAAGGACAAAATGATTGACTTCAACAATTGCTAAGCTTCTGGTGTCATTCTAAGGGGATCCAGTATTTGTGTGCCTGGGACGACATGATCGACAGACCATGATGCTTTGCCAGAGATGGCTTGCACCTGTCGCCCTTGGGATTCTGGATACTGGCTAAGGCTCTTGCCACCCCCTATAGTGCCTTTTTTTAGGCAAGGTTCAAATGACAAATTCACCACTGTAACAGGTACAAGCAAGCAAAATCTGAGGGTAATGCTACTCAATGCTAGAAGTCTAAACCTCAAAATGCACTCACTTGATGCACTTCTTAAAATGGCGAACATCAACATCTGTGCAGTGACAGAGACTTGGTTCAAAGCTCCAGAGTGCACCCCTGCATTACCAGGCTATAATTCATACCACACCTTTCGGCCACCTAACCCAGAATGAAGCACTAAAGGTGGAGGTGTGTCCATATTCATTAAGGATATCCACACCTCCAGGCTAGTTGAATAGCATAATGCATCTGAGATTATCCAAGTGCAACTAACTCTGGGCAAGACTGCAATCCAAACTGTAGCTTGCTACAGACCCCCCACCATGCCCCAGGATTCCCACTCCTCATTTCTTGATACACTGGAAAGTATTAGGGTACAACCTAACACCCTAATAATGGGCGATTTCCACTACCCCACGATTAACTGAGAAAACTACTCATGTACCAACTCTTTTGCTCAACGTTTTCAGGAATTCATAAATTCCAACACCTTGGATCAACTTATTCACACCCCCACCAGGGGCAGTAATATCCTAGACCTGGTCATTACCAACATGGGCAAACTACAGAATGAACTGGTACCCTACCTAAGTACCATGTTCAGTCATAGCCTCACTTCAGACTTTGTGCCCACACCAGAAGTCAATTCCTCGTTGGTCAGATCCGACCACAAGCTAATCACCCTAGACATCCGCATCCCTCCCCCACCCCCAGTTAGGGAAACCACCATAAAAAACTTCGCCAAAGCCAACTTCAAACTTCTTAAGACAGAACTGGCAAACTTCATGACACCCATGCAGATGGACAATAGAGCTGAATCCTACACAAATGCACTTTATAAGCACTTACACGAGTGCATGGCTCATCCTATCCCTAATAGAACCAAGATGCTATCCTCCAAAAAAAGGAAGCCGATCTGGTGGTCCTCTGCCATAAACAAACTATACAACAGAAGAAAGAAACTGTTGCAAAAAAAGAGTAAAATCCCATGACTGGAGAAATGCTCTGGTCAACCTCAATAAGAAGCTGAGATCCCTCATAAAATCCTCCAAAGCTAGTTACGAAAACAAAATTGCCACTGACTCTAAAGACAACCACAAAGCATTCTATAGCTATGTCAAGAATCTCAATGGCAACACTCAGATCTGCTCTGAATTACAGCACAATGGCACTAAATATACAGAACCAACTGATATTGCCAGCATCCTGGCAGATAGGTTCAGTGCTAACTTTACCCCCCTCTCACCCCCTAGAGAGCCCATCTCTATACCAGAAGAATGCAAAGTTCCTGTAATCACGGCTGCACAGGTAAAAAACACACTCTCCAAAGCCAAGAACATAGCATCCATGGGACCTGACAATATCCCAGGCTGCATTCTACACAAACTACAGAATGAACTGGTACCCTACCTAAGTACCATGTTCAGTCATAGCCTCACTTCAGGCTTTGTGCCCACTGAATGGCACACCGTGATGGTTATCCCACTCCACAAAGGGAGAGCCATGACAGACCCTGGGAACTACCGCCCCATTAGCCTGATGAGCCTGGTCTGCAAGGCCATGAACGTATCATCATGGAACTCATAAACAAAGACATTGGAAATCTCCAAACTCTGGACCCTACCCAGTTTGGATTTGTAAAAGGTAGATCATGTCTCCTAAACCTAAGAAGTCACCAAAGCCATAGATGAGGGTAAGGTGGTTCACACAGCTTATCTAGATCTCGCCAAGGCTTTCAACACCATCCCCCACTCTGGAATTATAGATAAGCTCACTAAACTGGGTATAAATCCCTATGTCACAAGATGGGTTGCCAACTGGCTCTTGGACAGAACCCACACTGTGAAAGTAGCAGGCTCCAAATCCGACTTCAGACCAGTGAAAAGTGGAGTACCACAGGGTTCAGTCCTGGGTCGTCTCCTGTTTGGTATCTACTTCTCTGAAGTACAGGCTAACACAGAAGGTCTTTGGCTAATGAAGTTCGCAGATGACTGCAAACTAGGAGCCATAATCAAAACTCCTAACAATGTGGACAAACTACAAAAGGGCCCCTCTGAGACAGATACCTGGTGTCAAAGCCATGGCCTCAAGCTCAATACCAAAAAGTGCATTGTCATCCCCTTTGGTAAAAACTCTGTACCCATGAACTACCACATAGCTGGTAGTCTACTTAATGCCAAAAATGTAATAAAAGACCTTGGGACACAGGTGGACAGTAGTCTCTCCTTTGATAATCACATCGCCACAGTGGTCAGGATATCCTTCTACGTGGCTCACCTCATCACAAAAGGTTTCTCATCCAGAAAAAAAGAGGTCATTGTTCCCCTCTACTCATCACTCATTAGACCCATTATAGAGTACAATGCTCCTTTTGGTATGTACCTCACAAGACAACAACTGGAAAGGCCACAGAAATACCTCACAAAGAGGATTACTGGCCTCAAACAGATGCCCTACGCAGACCGTCTCAAAAAACTCCAGCTTTACTCCGTCGCATATCGCCTACTCAGTGGCGATCTCTGTCTAACATACAAAGATATGTCAAACCCAGAGCTGTTGGACATGCTCCACTTAAAGAAATCCCAATCCCTCCAAGCTACATGCTCTAGTGACCTAAACCGCCAGACTGAGTGAGCAGACTCATAGTGGTGGCTTGCTGAGTGGCAGATATGGGAAATATAAAAAGATTTAAAAAGAATCCCCCCGAGTATACTTTCAGACTCCCTCATCACAGTTCTTGCCTTCCCCTGGTTCTGAGAGAAAGGGTAGACTTTATGATTAGGGCAGTGGATTGGATTTGTTTTCCCTTTAATGGTACAGAAAATACCAGATGCTGTTATATCTTTCCTTTTGATCAGCATCGGTATCAAAATCAACGTCTCTTTTTCCTATTGTGTACGTGGGGCCAGTGTATCGCATCAGCATTGACCAGATTCCATATCATCTGTCAAAATACAGAGTGAGAGAGTGGACCAAAAGTCTGCCATTTTGCCCCATAACTTCTGTGAGGGGCCTGCTTTCATGATGTTAGGTCTTTTGCAGTTTAGGAAACTATTCCACAAGAAGCCCTCTCAGGTGGTGTGATGACAGCTCGCCCTATTTCAGGATCCCGTAGGAGTCCCAGAGGTCACTGAAGCTACCAGAAAGGCTTTTACTCACTAATCATTTTCTGCTAAGTAGAAGAGGTTTTATTTTTATTTATCCTTTGTTGAACAGATTAGTCCCACTACCCTTGTGGTCTGTCTTCAGGGCAGACCCAAGGTGGTGTTTTATAATCCTGGGAGAAATTTGTCCAGGGAAGTGGTGAACTTCCCTTACCCTTTTCAATAGGGGTTATGAGATCTTTTACACCCATCAGCTACCAATTCAAGCAGATGCACCTCGGTTTAACGCCTCATCCAAAAGACAATGTACTCAGGAGTGCAGCACCTGACTTTTGCTGCACTGCAGTGCCAAAAATCTAGTCATGTGGAGTGGGAATAGAACCTACAGCCATTTTGTCTTCCCAGAACCAAAGGAGAGTGTGCTGTTTGTTGCACCAAGGATTCATGGACAGAGAGGAGTCCTACGTCACCTCATCTGGTTAGTTTGCAGGTGATTCTAACTATCATAGGCACCTCTTTGATTTGGGGCTCAGTTGTTCCAGGGTTACTTTGCATGTTTTTGGCATTTCTACATCATGACTGTGCCTTTCCTCATAAGCTAATCACCCTTGACATCCACATCCCTCCCCTACCCCCCCAGTAAGGAAACCTCCATAAAAACTTCTCCAAAGCCAACTTCATGCTACTCAAGTCAGAAGTGACAAACTTCATGACACCCATGTAGATGGGAACTGAAAGTTCAACTGCTGAATCCTGCACCAAGGCACTGTACGAGCACATCCACTCATGCGTGAATCGTGCCATCCCAAATAGAATCAAGACCCTCTCCTCCAAAAAAAGTAAGCCAATCTGGTGGTCCCCTGCCATAAACAAACTTTACAACAAAAGGAAGAAACTGTTGCAGAAAAGAGGAAAATCCCGGGATGCAAAAAACTCCCTTACCAGCCTCAGTAAGAAGCTGAGATCCCTCATAAAATCCTCTAAAGCTAGTTATGAAAATAAAATTGCCAAAGATTCCAAAGACAACCACAAGGCATTCTACAGCTATGTCAAGAATCTAAATAGCAATACTCAGATCTACTCTGAGCTAAAGAAGAATGGCATTAAATGTACTGATCCCAAGGATATTGTTAATATCCTGGCAGATCGATTCAGTGCCAACTTCACCCCACCTCTCACCCCTTAAAGGGCCCATCTCAGTACCGAAAGATTGCCAAATTCCAGTAATAATGGCCACACAAGTAAAAAAACGCACTCTCCAAAGCTAAGAATACAGCATCCATGGGACCAGACATCCCGGGGCTGTGTACTACATGAACTAAAAAATTAACTGGCATCTCACCTAAGTGTCATGTTTAATCATAGCCTCACCTCAGGCTTCGTGCCCACTGAGTGGTGCACAGCTACAGTTATCCCTCTCCACAAGGGGGGATCCACCTTGGATCCTGGGAACTCTCGCCCCATCAGTCTGATGAGCCTGATCTGCAGGGCCATGGAATGTATTATCATGGAACTTATAAACAAAGACATTGGCAACCTTCAAACACTGCACCCCACCCAGTCTGGGTTCGTGAAGGGCCGATCTTGTCTCCGAAACCTGATTGACTTCTTTGAATCAGTCTCCAGAGCTGTGGCCGAGAGTAAGGCAGTCCACACAGCCTATCTGGACCTCACCAAGGCCTTCAACACCATCCCCCACTCTGGAATCGTAGTTAAACTTACTAAGCTGGGCATTGATCCCCATCTCACTCGATGGGTTACCAACTGTCTTACTGACAGAACCCACACTGTAAAAGTAACCGACTCCAAATCCAACTCCAGACAAGTGGAGTACCTCAGGGTTCAGTCCTGGGACCGCTCTTGTTTGGCATCTACTTCTCTGAAGTACAGGCCAACACTAAGGGACTCTGGCTAACAAAGTTTGCAGATGACTGCAAACTGGGAGCCATTATTGAATCCCCAAATGATGTGGATATTCTACAAAAGGGCCTTACAGAAACAGATGCTTGGTGCCAGAGCCATGGGCTCAAGCTTAGTGCCAAGAAATGTATAGTTATCCCCTTTGGGAAAAAACATGTACCCATGAATTACCACATAGGTGGCAGTGCACTAAACACCAAAAGTGTGATAAGAGACTAAGAGACACAGGTGGACAGTGGTCTCATCTTCGATAACCACATCACCACAACAGTCAGAAAATCCTATGTGACACACCTCATCATTAAGGGCTTTTCATCCAGAAAAAAGGAGGTCATTGTCCCACTGTACTCATCCCTCATTAGACCCATTATAGAATACAACGCCCCATTTGGTATGTACCTCTCAAGACATCTGCAACAACTGGAAAGATTACAGAAATACCTCACTAAAATAATCACAGGCCTAAAGCAGATGCCCTATGCTGACCATCTAAAAAAACTCCAGCTATACTCTGTCACATATCGTCTACTCAGAGGCGATCTCTGCTCAACATACAAACCCAGAGCTGTTGGACATGCTACACTTAAATCCCAATCCCTCAGAGCCACACGCTCTAGGGATCTAAACCATGTCATCACAATGAACAAAACATGCTGGAGGGATAGGTTCCTGACCCAGAGACTCCCCAGACTCTGGAATAGACTGCCCATACATGTCAAGCAGAGCGCCTCTTTGGCCCTCTTCAAAAGGAACCTTGATGATTGGATGGGAGTTAGGAAATTCACCCCAGGGATCACATCAGTTGCCCTGCTAGACAGGGGTCCAGGGAAATAAATATTGTGGAAAGAAATATCCAGGGAATTGTTGTGCCTAGGCTTGTATAGGCCCTAAGGCTGATAGCTTAGTACCAACCTATGGTGCTTCAAGTTTGAGTGGCACTTGCCTGTCTCCCCTTCAAACAGGGTGGTTCAGGTGTTGTCATGTCTGTCACGTGGAAAACACTTCTCTCATTGGGCATTTCCTCTGCCCACAGGGCCTTCGAAATGGAGGCTGTTATGTGTATGGAGTTGTAAATGGCCTTTAACAAAGACTGGATGGTGTTTGGGACAAGTCTGTATTTCCTTCCAAAGCTGGCTTTTGAATTGTCCTTATACTAATTCATTTATATACTTGTTTACTTTCCTGGGACAAAGTCAGGGAGGGTGGACAGAGAAACCTTCAGTATCATAACTCAGGAAGAGACTGGTTGTTTCTCTCCTTTGCTGTGGGAAGGTTGATCTTGCAATGGCTTAAGTAAAGTGGACTTAAAGTAAACTCTCTCCAGGTGGCCTGCTGACTGCATTATCCACTGCAGTAATGATCTGGCTTCTTCAGATGTCTGTCTTCAAAAATGTCACTGTTGTGGACATTTGTGGGATGGTCATTTGGTCAGTGGTTCACAGATACTACAGGTATTAGTGCTTGGAATGTGATCCCAGAATCCGAGTTTCATTTTATATTTCAGTGCTTAGGAGATGGACTGTTCATTATTTTTGTCCTGTCTCTGGCTCTGTCCTCCTAAGGAGGTTTAATACAGTTCTACTGGATAGTGACCTTCTCAGGAGCTCACACCTGCAGTGTCAAGTATAGCAGGTATGTGCTCACAAGGTTATTTCATCTGCACTAAGACCCTCTGCAGTGTGCACTTTTCACCATCTCACCATCTTCATGTCCATCCAGCATCTGTGGTGGATTTTTTCCAATTGGAAGAGGCTACAGGTTCATATTCTTGTGTTTCCTGTGTCTCACATGTTGTGTTCATTCTGCATGGGGGGGGGGGGGGGGAATCATGAGGTTGGATTGCATACTCTTAGTCTTGTGAATGACAGTATAAATCAGGTCATTCACCATATACGTTTCCCTGAACTTGAGAGCAAACGTAGCATCAGTGCAGTATCAGAATTGTGCTGAGCAGGGGATATCAGAAGAGGAAATTTCTAGCAGTTAATCCACTGCAATTAGCCTTCTTATAGATAACTGATAAGATGTGTACTTGTCTGTTATTTTCCAATGGAGTTCCATAGGACATAGTACTGGGACAGGTTCCATTTAATGTACAGTACAGTAAGGCATAATACTTGAAACACATTTTCTTGTCATTGGAGACTCAATAGTGAGACACAGGGATGTCCCACTCACCAGGTTGGACAAGGAGAATGTCAGTCAGCTGCCTGTCCAGTGCCAGGTTTCATCAGATCACACATGCACTCAGATCTCTTAGCAACAAGTACCATTATGACTCTGTCATAGGTCATGTTGGTGTGAATGACCGGAGGCATACCCCACTGGACTATATGAAGATAGACATGATGAGCACTCTGAGTACATGTCCCAGGCAGGTATGTCCTTAGCCTTGAGCAGCATCCTACCCTCACCTAGAATGACACCACAGTATAAACAAAAAATGATTGATTTAATAATTGTCTCAGTTTTTGGTGTCAAAGGGGATCCAGTTCCTGTCAGCGTGAGAAGCCATGTTCGACAAACCTCGCTGCTTTGCCAAAGACGGTTTGCACCTGGCACCTGTAGGCTTTTGGCTACTGGAAATGGCTGTTGCCTTCCCCATAGTGCTTTTTTTTAGGCAAGGTCTCTAAAACAACATTATCAATGTGAAATTAACCAGTCAGAACAAAATAAGGGTCATGCTGCTAAATGCTAGGAGCTTAAACCACAAATTGCACTCCCTGGGAGCACTTCTATCACTAGAAGATGTAGATGTCTGTGCAGTCACAGAAACCTGCTTCAAGGCCTCAGAAAGTACCCCAGCCTTGCAAGGCTAAAATGCCTTCCACACCTTTAGACCGCAAAATGAATTTGTGAAGACCAAAGGAGGTGGTTTTTCAGTCTATATTAGAGATAAATTCACCTCCTGTCTTGTTAGACTGGACAACTCCATGGAGTTACTCCAGGTCCAGGTTGCACTGGGTATGACCGCCATTCAAGTCAAAGCCAGTTACAAATCCCCCCTCCATGGCTCAGAATGCTCACAAAGCCTACTTCACAAAACTGGAGACAATCCAAATGTTACCAAACACACTGGTTATGGGGGATTTCAATTATTCCACCATGAACTTTGAAACCTACATTGCCCCTAACTCACTAGCACAAAAGTTCCTTGACTTTCTTAATTCAAATGCCCTGGAACAAATTGTACATACCCCAGCAAAGGGAACAAGCATTCTGGATCATGGTCTTCACCAACATGGCAAACAGATGCACTGCCATGACTGTCGGGGCCCTCATTAGTTAAAACTGACCATGAATCAGTCACCTTTGAGCTGGCACTAACACCAGAACTCTCAAAAGGTGAAATCAGATTAAAAAACTTCACCAAGGCAAACTATACCTTCCTAATGTAGGTATAAAGGCATTCCAAGCACCACCCCAAGCTGGAAGTAGAAACTACACCAAAGCTTACACTAAAGCCCTGTACAGTCGCATAAGTGTAAAAACTCGGCTGTTCCAGAAAGAATCAAAGTCAGAGCCCCAGCTGAAAACAAGCCGCCATAGTGGATATCCAGCATCAACCAACTTTACAATCAACACAAAAATCTGCTGTCCAAGAATACAAAGCCAGAGCCCCAGCTGAAAACAAGCTGCCATGATGGACATCCAGCATCAACCAACTTTACAATAAACACAAAAAGCTGATGTCCAAGAATACAAAGTCAGAGCCCCAGCTGAAAACAAGCTGCCATGGTGGACATCCAGCATCAACAAACTTTACAATAAACACAAAAAGCTGATGTCCAAGAATACAAAGCCAAGGCCCCAACAATTGAAAAGCACCATCCTCAGCCTCAACAGACAAATACAAAAACTGGGTCAAATCCTCCAAGGGCTTTTGAGGAAAAACGTGGCAGGTACAGCCAAGGATAACTATAAGGCCTTTTACTACTATGTACATAACCTAAAGGGTAGGACCCAAGCATGTGCCGAACTAGTGGCCAACAGTATCACACACACTGACCCACAGAGATAGGAAACCTGCTAGGGGATAGGTTTGGAGAAAATTTCAGTCCCTTATCACTTCCTAACTTACAATAAATCTTCCCCCAAACTTCCCTCCCACCCCACATATCTGAAGAGCAGGCCCTCAAAGCCTTGTTCAAGGGGGAAAAACAGCTTCTGTGGGACCAGACAACATCCCAGGCTGTCTTCTAAACAGGTTAAAACATGAACTAGCATCACCACTAAGTACCCTTTTCAATCATAGTCTAACCACAGACTTTGTTCTTGCGGAATGAAGAACAGCAACAGTTATTCCCCTCCACAAAGGTGGCCTAGCAACAGACCCGGGGAATTACAGACCCATAAACCTGACAGTCTCATCTATAAGGCCATGAAACATATCATTGTGGACCTCATAAATAAAGACATAAGTGACCTCCAAATGCTGGATCCTGCCCAGTTCAGCTTCGTGAGAGCATATCCTGCCTGTTAAATTTGGTGGATTTCTTTGAAAATGTGACCAAGGCCATTAATGAGGGCAGATCGTGCACACAGCATACCTCAACATGGAAAAGGTTTTTGACACAATCCCACATTCAGGCATTACCAATAAACCTAGCAAACTGAATGTAAACCCCTTTGTTGCAAGATGGGTTGCCAACTAGCTCACATCAACCAGAAGACCTGTTACCAGTGGGGTGCCACAGGGGTCAGTGCTGAGCCCCCCTATTGTTTGGTATATACTTCTCAGAAGTTAGGTCAAAACTAAGGGGTTGTGGCTGACCAAGTTTGCAGATGACTGCAAACTAGGTGCAATCATTGAATCCCCAAATGATGTTGGTATACTCCAGGAGGGTCTCATGCAGGCTAGCGACTGGTGTATTATTCATGGTCTCAAACTGAATGCAGAGAAATGCATCATCATTCCCTTCAGCACAAACCATGTCCCCTCACACTATCAAATCAATCTCTAAGTACCCATGAAGTGGTAAGATGTTGACTGTGAGCT
The DNA here is from genome assembly GCF_019279795.1 of Protopterus annectens. Lineage (NCBI taxonomy): Eukaryota > Metazoa > Chordata > Ceratodontiformes > Protopteridae > Protopterus > Protopterus annectens. Next base: position 1,355,571,024 of record NC_056747.1, read on the forward strand.
TAAATTTGACCACCATGTATCTTCTGTAGTAAGGAAATCTTTCAGTATGGCACACTTGATTAGTAAATGCATTGCCTGGAGAGCAAAATAAGTTATAACCCCGTATATTCTTATCAGGCCCATAATTGTGTATGACACACTGTTTGGCATGTACCATACTAAGCACCTGCAGAAATTAGGGAGACCTCAGAGGTTTCTAACAAAGAAGGTCAAGGGTCTCCAGCATGTGCCTTACACAAATCGACTAAAGTCTCTGTCACTATACTCCGTATTGTATACACTTCTTAGGGGAGACTTATGCCTGACCTACAGAGCAGTCCAAGACCCACACCTAATGAACTTGCTACTTATCTGTAAATCAAATGGGACTAGGGTTTACCTATTCCAGGGACCTAAATATGGCCTGCAACGTAAATAGGGCATGCTGGAGGGACAGATTTATCTCCTAGTGACTGCCTCATCTTTGGAACAGGCTACCAATTCATGTGAAACAGAGCACCTTTATGACGCTCTTCAAGAGGAACCTGGATGAGTGGATGGAGCACCATAAATTCTTACTGAAAATAGAGCCCTCAGCCCTCCAAGACATGGGCAGTCATCGTTAAATGTAGTCTTGGGTATTGACTAGCATTTTCTGAGGTATTACATTGAGATGAAATGGCTAGGCTTAAAATGAGCTCTGGGTTGATAGTGTAGTAATCTCCTATGATCCTATGTATGAAGGTAGCACTCAGCTCTGTAACAAATCGGTGTAGTGTGCTGTGAAGTGCGCATTTCTGAGGTATTACATTAGGTTGAAACGGCTAGGCTTACAATGACCTGTGGGTCGATAGCCTATCATCCTGTGTATGAAGGTGACGCACAGCTCTGTAACAGATCAGTGCAGTGTGCTGTGAAGAGCACATTTCTGAGGTATTACATTGGGATGAAACAGCTAGGCTTTCAATGACCTGTAGGCCGATAGCCTAGTAATCTCCTGTGATCCTATGTATGAAGTGTACAGCTCTGTAACAGATCAGTGCAGTGTGCTGTGAAGAGCACATTTCTGAGGTATTACATTGGAATGAAACGGCTAGGCTTGAAATGACCTGTGGGTCAATAGCCTAGTATCTCCTATGATCCTATGTATGAAGGTGATGCACAGCTCTGTAACAGATCAGTGCAGTGTGCTGTGAAGAGCACATTTCTGAGGTATTACATTGGGATGAAAAGACTAGGCTTACAATGACCTGTGTGTCGATAGCCTAGCAATCCCATATGATCCTATGTATGAAGGTGTCGCACACTTCTGTAACAGATCAGTGTGCTGTGAAGAGCGCATTTCTGAGGTATTACATTGAGATGAAAAGGCTAGGCTTGAAATGACTTGTGGGTCGATAGCCTAGTAATCTCCTATGATCCTATGTATGAAGGTGGCGCACAGCTCTGTAACAGATTAGTGTGGTGTGCTGTGAAGAGTGCATTTCTGAGGTATTACATTGGGTTGAAATGGCTAGGCTTACAATGACCTGTGGGTCAATAGCCTATGATCCTATATATGAAGGTGGCACTCGGCTCTGTAACAGATCAGTGCAGTGTGCTGTGAAGAGCACATTTCTGAGGTATTACAGTGGGATGAAACGGCTAGGCTTACAATGATGTGTGTGTCGATAGCCTAGTAATCCCCTTTGATCCTATGTATGAAGGTGTCACACACTTCTGTAACAGATCAGAGTAGTGTGCTGTGAAAAGTGCATTTCTGAGGTATTACATTGAGATGAAAAGGCTAGGCTTGAAATGACATGTGGGTCGATAGCCTAGTAATCTCCTGTGATCTTATGTATGAAGGTGGTGTACAGCTCTGTAACAGATTAGTGTAGTGTGCTGTGAAGAGCGCATTTCTGAGGTATTACATTGGGATGAAACGGCTAGGCTTACAATAACCTGTGGGTCTCTAGCCTATGATCTTATGTATGAAGATGATGCACAACTCTGTAACAGATCAGAGTAGTGTGCTGTGAAGAGCATAAAGAAAATCTACTGCTGAGTTTTAGCAGTGAGCAGACGTAGCTGAAATTTAATGCAGAGTAATGTAGAGTGATGCCTCATGGAGCACTTAAAGGGGGTATCATGAAAAGCTAGTACAAATATTTAGAACATTTGTATATTTTTTTGTTGAGATCCAGTGTAAGAAAACTGTAGAAAAAGCTGGAGAATTCTGTACCATGGGATACATCGGATGAGGTATCACCTGTAGGAGAAAGGAAGTTTTTAATGTTTGGTTGACACCAGGCTCGACAAGGAGACGGTCAAGCTCAGTTGTCTGTCTGGTGCCAGAATTCACCACATCACACACGCACTTAAGTCTCTGCACACCAAGTACAAGTACGACTGTGTCATTGTGCATGTTGGTGTGAATGACTTACCTCCCAGGACTATATGAAGAGAGACATGATTGAACTCTCACAGCATGTGTTACAGGCAGGTATGAACCTAACCCTAAGCAACATCCTACCTTCACCAAGAATTATACCACAATACCAACAAAAAATAATTGGTTTCAACAATTGGCTTAGTTTCTGGTGTCATTCCATGGGGATCCAGTATTTATCTGCCTGGGATGACATGGTCGACAGGCCTCGATGCTTTGCCTGAGATGGCCTTTACCTGTCACCACTGGGTTTCTGGATCTTGGCCAAGGCTCTTGCCTCCCCATTGTGCCTTTTTTTAGGCAACGTCCCAAAGACAAACCTTCCAACATAAAAGATCTGTCAAAAAGCAAATTGAAGGTTATGCTGCTTAATGCTAGGAGCCTAAACCTGAAAATGGACTCACTGGAAGTCCTCCTTACACTGGAAGATGCTGATGTCTGTGCGGTCACAGAAACTTGGTTCAGGGTTAGGAAGAGTACCCCTGCCTTACTAAGCTATACCTCATTCCACACATTTTGACCCCAAAATGAGGTTGGGAAGACTAAGGGTAGTGGAGTCTCTATCTTCATCAAGGACAGGCACACTTCAGACTGGTTTGTCAGCATGATGCACTGGAACTACTCCAGGTACAACTGACCGCTGGCAAAACACCCATCCAAGTTATAGCTAGCTGTAGACCCCCCCCCCCATGACTCAATACATCTACTGCTCTTACCTGGATCTACTAGACTCCATCATGATATCCCCTAACACCCTGATCCCTGGTGACTTCAACTACCCCACGATAGACTGGGTGAACTATTCTTGCACTAATGCACTGTCTCAACAATTCCTCGACTTCATCAATTCTAATGCACTAGAGCAGCTTGTCTCATCCCCCACAAGGGGAGATAACATTCTGGACTTGGTTCGCACCAACATGGATGACCGCTGCATCATTCCCATAGTATGTCCTTCCTTGGTTAGATCAGATCATCGGACTGTCTCATTCGAAGTTTCTATCCCACCCAACCCCCTCCCTCAACTGAAATCAAGTTAAAAAACTTCTCAAAAGCTGACTACAGCCTCCTAAGGGAGGGTATCTGTAGCTTCACATCCCCCAGAGGATGCAGACAACTATGCTGAACACTAGGCCAGTGCAGTTTACAAGTACCTGTATAACTGTATGGACTCAGCCATACCCAATAGACCTAAAACCTGCTCCTCAAGGAAACACAAACCTGTTTGGTGGACGTCCTCTATCAACAGGCTTTACAACAAAAGGAAGAAACTGTTGTCCAAGGGTAAAAGGGAAAAAATTCCAAATTGGAAAAACTCCCTCCTTAGCCTCAACAAGCAAATTAGATCACTAGTGAGAACCTCGAAGGCCAATTATGAATCGAAGCTAGCCTCCATAACAAAGTGAAACCATAAAGTTTTCAGTTATGTCAGGAACCTCCATGGCAAAGCCCAGGTTTGTTCCAAATTAGTACTTAATAGTATCACATACACTGATCCTGTTGACTTAGCCAGTCTTCTAGCAGATAGGTTCAGCACAAACTTCAACCCCCTGTCCCCCCCAAAGACCCTTTCGACATCCCCGATACTTGTCCCGCACCACATATCTCTGTAGATCAAGTGTTACAGGCCCTATCCAAGGCAAAAAACACAGCTTCCATGGGACCTGATAGTATACCAGGATGTATTCTGCACCATCTCTGGCAAGAACTGGCTTCACCATTAAGCACCCTATTCAACCACAGCCTAAGTACTGGCTTCATTCCAGCAGAGTGGAGAGCCGCCATTGTCATCCCCTTGCACACAGGTGGTGCCACTACTCACCCTGGAAACTATTGCCCCATTAGCTTGACAAGTCTGATCTGTAAAGCCATGGAGCATATTATTATGGATCTCATAAACAAGGACATAGGCAATCTCCAAGTACTTGACCCCACCCAGTTCAGATTCGTCAAGGGCAGATTTTGCCTATTGAACCTGGTCGACTTCTTTGAGACTCACCAATACCCTGGATGAGGGAAAAGTCAGTACATACAGCTTACCTTGACTTGGCCAAGGCCTTTGACACAATCCCCCACACAGGCATCATCAAAAAGCTAACACAACCTGCTGTAAATCCCTATCTCATCAAGTGGGTGGCCAACTGGGTCACCGACAGGACCTTCAAAGTCAAAATAGGCACCTCCACCTCCGATAACAGACCTGCCAATAGTGGAGTTCTCCAGGGATCTGTCCTGGGACCCCTACTCTTTTGCATCTATTTCTAAGAGGTACAGGCAAAGACAAAAGGCCTGTGGCTGACCAAGTTTGCCAATGACTGTAAGTTGGGTGCTGTCATTGACTCCCCAAATGATGTTAACATACTGCAAGAGGGTCTCACAGCAGCTAATGGCTGGTGCCAAAGTAATGGCTTCAAGCTGAATGCAAAAAACTGTATCATCATACCATTTGGCAAAAACCCAACCCCTACTGATTACCACATCAACGGCAAACCCCTAAGCATGCAACCTGTGGTAAGAGACCTGGACAGTCAGGTTGATAACAACCTCACATTTAACCATCATGTAGTGGCAGTGGTCAGAAAAGCCTTTTACATGGTTCATCTCATAAGTAAAAGGATTGCATGCAGAAAAAAGGAGGTTATTACCTCTCTATACGCCTCTCTCATTAGACCAGTAATTGAGTGCAACGCCCCGCTTGGGATGTACCTCTCCAAACATCTGCACCAACTGGAAAGGCCACTGAAATGCCTCACAAAGAGAATCCATGGCCTCCAACACCTGTCCTGTGTGGACAGGCTCAAATCACTATCACTCAGCTCGAGTGATCTGTGTCTCGCCTACAAGTCAGTCTCAGACCCTGCCCTATTAGAGATGCTCCATATCTATAAGTCTTAACTCCTCATGCACTACCCGCTCAAAAGGCCTGAACCTAATATGTGACATTAACAAAACCTGCTGGAGAGACAGGTTTGTCTCCCAGAGGCTGCTCCAACTCTGGAATAGACTTCCCATACATGTCAAACAGAGCACCTCGCTAACCCACTTCAAGCACAACCTTGATGAGTGAATGGGAAACCACAAATTTGTTCCAGGGGGTTCCACCTGTGTTCCTCATTGACAGGGGTGACAGGTGCTGACTGAGGTTTCTTTTGGAGGCTAAACTCTTGGCTAGGCTTGTAAGAGCCCCAGGGCTATTAGCCTAGTAACCTCCTATGATCCTATGGATGAGTGGTGTCTCTCTCTGTGCATTTTTGGAAACTTCACCATGACAAGCATATACAGTTTTAAGGTTGTCCAGGGGAAGGTGCTAAAGTTTTGCATCAGCTGTGTCAGATGTCATATGCACACAGATTAAAGGAACTTTACAAGTGCACCCATGATTAAGTGAGGGGGGAGGGACGCTGATAGAAACTTCCAGATTATTTGCAAGAAATGGTAAAGTCCATGGTGGCAGCACATTGTAAAACAGTGGCAGCACATTGTAAAACAGAACTGCAGAAGGAATGTACTCAGTCTGGTATAATAGCGAAGGTTTGAGATTGTGATTACGGTAATGCATGAGACAGCTGTGGGTCTCTTTTCGAGGTAAACAGGAAGGAAAATAAAATTTTAACTAATAGACATAAAAGTTTTGTAAGTTGTGCTTCAACTCCCCAAATCTACTAAATACTAAAAAATACCTAGTATATACTGACAGGTGTTATAGCGCAGTCCAAGGTGCTTTTATTCTCTGCACTCCTTGCTGGAAGAGGTCCAGGCAAGCCTCTCAACTGTCCAGGTTTTTACCTCATATTTTTGGTCTTTTCCTCATAAAAGTTTTGGTTTTTATGCCAAATTATTCAGGTTTGAAGTCACTAAATAGTATTAATTAATGACAGACATTTGAGTTTCCAAGTTAATATTCAATAGAAAATACATAATTCAAAACCTGTTATTTTAACAACTTTCTAAGGTTATAGGAGTAATTTTTAAAAGCTGTCCCTATGTTTGGGCCGTTGGCCCCCCATTATTTATGGCTTTGTCCAGATTTCCTGCACTGAGAGGATGAGAGGTATGGGTACTTCAGTACTCCACAGTGTCAGGCCTTTACTGCATCCTCTCAGGCAGGGCTGCTGTCCCAGTCACACATGTTCCAGCAATAGTATTACAGTATTTCACTTTAAGTTTTGCATCACTTTGATTGATTTGGTGAGAACCCTCACATTGTCTTGTAGCTTTTACACACTTTTTTGACATCAGAAATATTTGATACATTTTTATGATCATTTAATGTTGCTTTTTAATTTTTTCTACATTTTTTTTTTACTATAAAGAAAAGTCTTTTTATTTCCAGCGTTGCTCTGTCTAGCTTGTGTTGTGTTTATTTTATTTTAAGTGGAAGTAGGTTGAGTTGGCACCTTTTAATCATGCGTGTCTACTCTTTGTGTAACTAGTTGTTTTCAAGTTTTTGTCTGACAAAGTTGTTTCCCAGTGAAGTGCTAGGTTGTATGTATTGCAACTGGAGTAAAAACATTTGACTGTGTTTTTTGTTTTCTTATTTTTTCAGGATTGCCTGAATGATGCAGCATGTTAATGATGTAATTTATTTTAATTTCTTGTTAAGAAGTCAAACATTTCTCATGTCTCCCTTTGCAGAGGGTAGACCATTTATGTTTTTTGTTTCTACAAGACTAAGGCATTCAGTACGGTAGTAAACAGCAGATTTATGGATGTGTAGGCATGATTTAGTTGTAAAAGTATTTGCTATTAATTCTACATGAAATAGGATGTACAGCTGCAGTTTTACACCACTGCATTTATGATTATTGTATGAATGATACAGATTTTGTATGCTGATCTTTCCCCCCATTTATCTCTTTTTAGATCCTGGGAAATATAATTTCACACCTCGTCTGTTCAGACTGAGTGGCTCCTCAGGAGACTTTATCGCGACAGAACAGCTGAGCCCAGCATGCATTGCAAACACTGTAACAGCAATGCCATTTCTTCAGGACGATCTTTATTCTGCACCACAGCCAGGTGTGTCATAACTTTACAGCAGGTTATTTTTACAACAGTAGCTCTTCTCTAGTACATGACATTGTGGCACATGGCACCATATACGTTATCACTTTGTTCTGACATACATCGAAGAGCACTGCTTTGGAATCAGCTCTTGATAGAAGGTACAGCTGTGTGAGATGCCAACCATAACTGACGCAGTTTTAGGTCATCTTTTTTCCCAAGCAACAATCAGTGCAATGTTATGGAGGCACTCTGTTTTGCTGCTTATTTTTTTTATTTATTTGGGAAAGTGGGCTGGGCTACAAGGATCCATCTTCACCCGCACCCTTATTAGGTTACGATCAGTAGTAAGGCACAACTACATTAAAGTGCAAGTCATTGTAATAGACATAGTAACCCAGACACTGACATACAATCAGTAGTAAGACAAGTATATTAAAATGCAAGTCATTGTAATAAACTTAGTACGAGACAGTGACGTACATACGTTATTGTGATCACTAGCAAGATATAAGTATATTAAAGTGCAAGTCATTGTAATACACATAGTACAATAGACACTGACATACAATCAGTAGTAAGACAAGTATATTAAAATGCAAGTCGTAATAAAATGCAAGTCATTGTAATAGATGTAGTACGAGACACTGACGTACATACCTTATTACCAATTATAGTAAGACATAAGTATATTAAAATGCAAGTCATTGTAATAGATGTAGTATGAGACACTGACGTACATACCTTATTATGATCAGTAGTAAGACATAAGTATATTAAAATGCAAGTCATTGTAACAGACATAGTACGAGACACTGACGTATATACCTTATTATGATCAGTAATAAGACATAAGTATATTAAAATGCAAGTCATTGTAACAGACATAGTACGAGACACTGACGTATATACCTTATTATGATCAGAAGTAAGACATAAGTATATTAAAATGCAAGTCATTGTAACAGACATAGTACGAGACACTGACGTATATACCTTATTATGATCAGTAGTAAGACATAAGTATATTAAAATGCAAGTCATTGTAACAGACATAGTACGAGACACTGACGTATACCTTATTATGATCAGTAGTAAGACATAAGTATATTAAAATGCAAGTCATTGTAACAGACATAGTACGAGACACTGACGTATATACCTTATTAAGATCAGTAGTAAGACATAAGTATATTAAAATGCAAGTCATTGTAACAGACATAGTACGAGACACTGACGTATACCTTATTATGATCAGTAGTAAGACATAAGTATATTAAAATGCAAGTCATTGTAACAGACATAGTACGAGACACTGACGTATATACCTTATTATGATCAGTAGTAAGACATAAGTATATTAAAATGCAAGTCATTGTAACAGACATAGTACGAGACACTGACGTATATACCTTATTATGATCAGTAGTAAGACATAAGTATATTAAAATGCAAGTCATTGTAACAGACATAGTACGAGACACTGACGTATATACCTTATTATGATCAGTAGTAAGACATAAGTATATTAAAATGCAAGTCATTGTAACAGACATAGTACGAGACACTGACGATATACCTTATTATGATCAGTAGTAAGACATAAGTATATTAAAATGCAAGTCATTGTAACAGACATAGTACGAGACACTGACGTATATACCTTATTAAGATCAGTAGTAAGACATAAGTATATTAAAATGCAAGTCATTGTAACAGACATAGTACGAGACACTGACGTATATACCTTATTATGATCAGTAGTAAGACATAAGTTTATTAAAATGCAAGTCATTGTAACAGACATAGTACGAGACACTGACGTATACCTTATTATGATCAGTAGTAAGACATAAGTATATTAAAATGCAAGCCATTGTAACAGACATAGTACGAGACACTGACGTATATACCTTATTACGATCAGTAGTAAGACATAAGTATATTAAAATGCAAGTCATTGTAACAGACATAGTACGAGACACTGACGTATACCTTATTATGATCAGTAGTAAGACATAAGTATATTAAAATGCAAGTCATTGTAACAGACATAGTACGAGACACTGACGTATATACCTTATTATGATCAGTAGTAAGACATAAGTATATTAAAATGCAAGTCATTGTAACAGACATAGTACGAGACACTGACGATATACCTTATTATGATCAGTAGTAAGACATAAGTATATTAAAATGCAAGTCATTGTAACAGACATAGTACGAGACACTGACGTATATACCTTATTATGATCAGTAGTAAGACATAAGTATATTAAAATGCAAGTCATTGTAACAGACATAGTACGAGACACTGACGATATACCTTATTATGATCAGTAGTAAGACATAAGTATATTAAAATGCAAGTCATTGTAACAGACATAGTACGAGACACTGACGATATACCTTATTATGATCAGTAGTAAGACATAAGTATATTAAAATGCAAGTCATTGTAACAGACATAGTACGAGACACTGACGATATACCTTATTATGATCAGTAGTAAGACATAAGTATATTAAAATGCAAGTCATTGTAACAGACATAGTACGAGACACTGACGTATATACCTTATTACCAATTATAGTAAGACATAAGTATATTAAAATGCAAGTCATTGTAATAGATGTAGTATGAGACACTGACGTACATACCTTATTACCAATTATAGTAAGACATAAGTATATTAAAATGCAAGTCATTGTAATAGATGTAGTATGAGACACTGACGTACATACCTTATTACGATCAGTAATAAGACATAAGTATACTAAAATGCAAGTCATCGTAATAGACTTGGTACAAAACACTGACATACCTTATTGCAATCACTGATAAGACATAAGTATATTAAAGTTCAAGTCATTGTAATAGAAGTAGTATGAAACATTGACATACATACCTTATTACAATCACTAGTAAGACATAGATATATTAAAATCCAAGTCATTGTAACCGACTTGGTACAAAACATTGACATACCTTATTAAGATCACTAGTAAGACATAAGTATATTAAAATGCAAGTCATTGTAACAGACATAGTACGAGACACTGACGATATACCTTATTATGATCAGTAGTAAGACATAAGTATATTAAAATGCAAGTCATTGTAACAGACATAGTACGAGACACTGACGTATATACCTTATTATGATCAGTAGTAAGACATAAGTATATTAAAATGCAAGTCATTGTAACAGACATAGTACGAGACACTGACGTATATACCTTATTATGATCAGTAGTAAGACATAAGTATATTAAAATGCAAGTCATTGTAACAGACATAGTACGAGACACTGACGATATACCTTATTATGATCAGTAGTAAGACATAAGTATATTAAAATGCAAGTCATTGTAACAGACATAGTACGAGACACTGACGTATATACCTTATTATGATCAGTAATAAGACATAAGTATATTAAAATGCAAGTCATTGTAACAGACATAGTACGAGACACTGACGTATATACCTTATTATGATCAGTAGTAAGACATAAGTATATTAAAATGCAAGTCATTGTAACAGACATAGTACGAGACACTGACGTATATACCTTATTAAGATCAGTAGTAAGACATAAGTATATTAAAATGCAAGTCATTGTAACAGACATAGTACGAGACACTGACGTATATACCTTATTACCAATTATAGTAAGACATAAGTATATTAAAATGCAAGTCATTGTAACAGACATAGTACGAGACACTGACGTATATACCTTATTATGATCAGTAGTAAGACATAAGTATATTAAAATGCAAGTCATTGTAACAGACATAGTACGAGACACTGACGTATATACCTTATTATGATCAGTAGTAAGACATAAGTATATTAAAATGCAAGTCATTGTAACAGACATAGTAATGAGACACTGACGATATACCTTATTATGATCAGTAGTAAGACATAAGTATATTAAAATGCAAGTCATTGTAACAGACATAGTACGAGACACTGACGATATACCTTATTATGATCAGTAGTAAGACATAAGTATATTAAAATGCAAGTCATTGTAACAGACATAGTACGAGACACTGACGATATACCTTATTATGATCAGTAGTAAGACATAAGTATATTAAAATGCAAGTCATTGTAACAGACATAGTACGAGACACTGACGTATATACCTTATTATGATCAGTAGTAAGACATAAGTATATTAAAATGCAAGTCATTGTAACAGACATAGTACGAGACACTGACGTATATACCTTATTACCAATTATAGTAAGACATAAGTATATTAAAATGCAAGTCATTGTAATAGATGTAGTATGAGACACTGACGTACATACCTTATTACCAATTATAGTAAGACATAAGTATATTAAAATGCAAGTCATTGTAATAGATGTAGTATGAGACACTGACGTACATACCTTATTACGATCAGTAATAAGACATAAGTATACTAAAATGCAAGTCATCGTAATAGACTTGGTACAAAACACTGACATACCTTATTGCAATCACTGATAAGACATAAGTATATTAAAGTTCAAGTCATTGTAATAGAAGTAGTATGAAACATTGACATACATACCTTATTACAATCACTAGTAAGACATAGATATATTAAAATCCAAGTCATTGTAACCGACTTGGTACAAAACATTGACATACCTTATTAAGATCACTAGTAAGACATAAGTATATTAAAATGCAAGTCATTGTAACAGACATAGTACGAGACACTGACGTATATACCTTATTATGATCAGTAGTAAGACATAAGTATATTAAAATGCAAGTCATTGTAACAGACATAGTACGAGACACTGACGATATACCTTATTATGCTCAGTAGTAAGACATAAGTATATTAAAATGCAAGTCATTGTCACAGACATAGTACGAGACACTGACGATATACCTTATTATGGTCAGTAGTAAGACATAAGTATATTAAACTGCAAGTCATTGTAACAGGCATAGTACGTGACACTGACGATATACCTTATTATGATCAGTAGTAAGACATAAGTATATTAAAATGCAAGTCATTGTAACAGACATAGTACGAGACACTGACGATATACCTTATTATGATCAGTAGTAAGACATAAGTATATTAAAATGCAAGTCATTGTAACAGACATAGTACGAGACACTGACGATATACCTTATTATGATCAGTAATAAGACATAAGTATATTAAAATGCAAGTCATTGTAACAGACATAGTACGAGACACTGACGATATACCTTATTATGATCAGTAGTAAGACATAAGTATATTAAAATGCAAGTCATTGTAACAGACATAGTACGAGACACTGACGATATACCTTATTAAGATCAGTAGTAAGACATAAGTATATTAAAATGCAAGTCATTGTAACAGACATAGTACGAGACACTGACGTATATACCTTATTACCAATTATAGTAAGACATAAGTATATTAAAATGCAAGTCATTGTAACAGACATAGTACGAGACACTGACGTATATACCTTATTATGATCAGTAGTAAGACATAAGTATATTAAAATGCAAGTCATTGTAACAGACATAGTACGAGACACTGACGATATACCTTATTATGATCAGTAGTAAGACATAAGTATATTAAAATGCAAGTCATTGTAACAGACATAGTACGAGACACTGACGTATATACCTTATTAAGATCAGTAGTAAGACATAAGTATATTAAAATGCAAGTCATTGTAACAGACATAGTACGAGACACTGACGATATACCTTATTATGATCAGTAGTAAGACATAAGTATATTAAAATGCAAGTCATTGTAACAGACATAGTACGAGACACTGACGATATACCTTATTATGATCAGTAGTAAGACATAAGTATATTAAAATGCAAGTCATTGTAACAGACATAGTACGAGACACTGACGATATACCTTATTATGATCAGTAGTAAGACATAAGTATATTAAAATGCAAGTCATTGTAACAGACATAGTACGAGACACTGACGATATACCTTATTATGATCAGTAGTAAGACATAAGTATATTAAAATGCAAGTCATTGTAACAGACATAGTACGAGACACTGACGTATATACCTTATTATGATCAGTAGTAAGACATAAGTATATTAAAATGCAAGTCATTGTAACAGACATAGTACGAGACACTGACGTATATACCTTATTATGATCAGTAGTAAGACATAAGTATATTAAAATGCAAGTCATTGTAACAGACATAGTACGAGACACTGACGTATATACCTTATTATGATCAGTAGTAAGACATAAGTATATTAAAATGCAAGTCATTGTAACAGACATAGTACGAGACACTGACGTATATACCTTATTATGATCAGTAGTAAGACATAAGTATATTAAAATGCAAGTCATTGTAACAGACATAGTACGAGACACTGACGATATACCTTATTATGATCAGTAGTAAGACATAAGTATATTAAAATGCAAGTCATTGTAACAGACATAGTACGAGACACTGACGATATACCTTATTATGATCAGTAGTAAGACATAAGTATATTAAAATGCAAGTCATTGTAACAGACATAGTACGAGACACTGACGATATACCTTATTATGATCAGTAGTAAGACATAAGTATATTAAAATGCAAGTCATTGTAACAGACATAGTACGAGACACTGACGTATATACCTTATTATGATCAGTAGTAAGACATAAGTATATTAAAATGCAAGTCATTGTAACAGACATAGTACGAGACACTGACGATATACCTTATTATGATCAGTAGTAAGACATAAGTATATTAAAATGCAAGTCATTGTAACAGACATAGTACGAGACACTGACGTATATACCTTATTATGATCAGTAGTAAGACATAAGTATATTAAAATGCAAGTCATTGTAACAGACATAGTACGAGACACTGACGATATACCTTATTATGATCAGTAGTAAGACATAAGTATATTAAAATGCAAGTCATTGTAACAGACATAGTACGAGACACTGACGATATACCTTATTATGATCAGTAGTAAGACATAAGTATATTAAAATGCAAGTCATTGTAACAGACATAGTACGAGACACTGACGATATACCTTATTATGATCAGTAGTAAGACATAAGTATATTAAAATGCAAGTCATTGTAACAGACATAGTACGAGACACTGACGATATACCTTATTATGATCAGTAGTAAGACATAAGTATATTAAAATGCAAGTCATTGTAACAGACATAGTACGAGACACTGACGATATACCTTATTATGATCAGTAGTAAGACATAAGTATATTAAAATGCAAGTCATTGTAACAGACATAGTACGAGACACTGACGTATATACCTTATTATGATCAGTAGTAAGACATAAGTATATTAAAATGCAAGTCATTGTAACAGACATAGTACGAGACACTGACGTATATACCTTATTATGATCAGTAGTAAGACATAAGTATATTAAAATGCAAGTCATTGTAACAGACATAGTACGAGACACTGACGTATATACCTTATTATGATCAGTAGTAAGACATAAGTATATTAAAATGCAAGTCATTGTAATAGACGTAGTATAAGAGATACTTACCTACATATAGATATTCAAGAACTGCATTAAAGTTTGTAAATGCACTATTAAGCTGTATGTTTTTTAACAGTTAAGAGTTTGGGATTAGTGTGTTATATACAACCAGGGTTTCGGTGAGAGGGCCTTTTCCATTGATCGGAAAAGAGAAGCTTGCTAGGGTGTTTCTGCTAGCAGGTAGATGAAATGTATCTTCGCTTCCTATGTTTGTTGGGTGGAATGATGAAGCAGCTTGAGTGGAATTATTTCTGTGGAAGGGATTGCGTGGACAAAATATTTTTAGGTTACAATATGGTTTCTAGAAGTTACAGTATGTCTGTGGTTAAGGTATACACCTATAGATCTAAAACAGGAGTTATGAAGATTGTATAAGTAAATATAATTTTAATGCTTTTATGAATGATGGATGCCCTGTAACATCCTAGTACTGTGCAGTGGTATAGTGTTCCAAAGCGTGGTACCTATAGTAAAGGGATAACTGTGTGTACATTTTAAGTGGAGGTGGTGTGAAGACTGAGATTTGTGGGTCAAACAGTCCTTGGATGATGTGTTTTAGTTTACCCGTTTAATGTTGGTTGATGGTTATGTCACTTTAGCTGATGCACTAGTGTGCTCCCAGTATGTATTACAACTGAAAGATAATGGCCCACATACTAGCTTTGTTTATGGAGGTCCACTGTTGCTGCATTCTTGGGGTGAGTTCATTAAAAATGTACTCTATGTTGATGTGTTTGCAGTTTTATTATGTTTTTGGAGTAATTGGTTGTTATTGGTAGTTCAGACACACAACATAAGAGTATCATGCAAGTATGATTTATAGATATTAACAAAGCTGTAACAAATGCTTTACATTTTTGGGTGGCTAATAAATATTTTCGTTTCAGTTTGGAATTTGCTTATGGTTTTGTTAACATATGTTCTAATGGAATCTGATTGGCCACTGTTAGTCTCGATAGCATAAGCCAGATCCCAAGGGCACATATCAATGCCAAAACCCTTTGAGAAATTAGCTCTGTTTTAATTTTTTTTCAGTTGTAAATGTTATTCATGATTTATAACCTATCCAGTAATTGTCGGTCAAACATTAGAAAGCTCATTCAATTCCTGCCTTCCCTTAAACCACATTCCTCCTCCAAGACATTATTCTGCATGTATTCCTCCCACAGTTGACATTTTTTGTATGTAGTTTGCTCCTACGCACTTCTGAAGACCCCACTTCCAGTTGTTTTATCTCTGTTACTATTTTCACTACTGCTAGTAAAGTTAGACTTTGATTTCCATTTTGTAGTAAACTCATCAGAAGTAAACTCAGCAAGGCCTTACTATGTTTAGGCAGTACTGACTATATATGCAAGCTCAAAAAGTAATTTCCTTAGTTACACCAATTTGCTCACCCAGTACTTCTGTTAGAATACTCTGCAGGGAATTTTTAAAGTTTGCCGACTCGTTACGTTCCTAAAATATGTTCCCAATTGCCACTTTCTTCCTGATCACATTTCCAACATTTGCAAACTGCTTGAGGAGAAATGAAGCCTGCTTGGGGTATAAAAATACCCCTGCAAACACTTCCAAGCACACATCCTAAATATTCCAGACTTTGTTGCATATTTGGAAGCCAGTGTATTTATTTTTATTTATTTATTTTACATGTGTTGACCGGGGAGATCTGACTGGACAGAGCTGTCCATTTTCAGCGGAGACCCGGGGAGAAAAGCTCCAGAACAATTGCTAACATACTACACAGAAGATATTTAGACATTGTTATGAAAATATAGCAGACAATAACATACGATTGCATAAGGTATTTACATAAGCATAGTGGTTTAGACATACAATTAAAAGTACAGCAGGCAGTAACATACGATGGTTGTTCATACAGTATGTTTAGTAGAGATAACCTTGAAGATGTACTGAAGATAAGACAAGAAAGGAAAACTAAAAAAGGAGGAGAATACAGACACGTTCATATGAGGTGCAGCTACATTTTAAGGGAAAGCTTTTCAACTTGGTCTAGGGGAGATGGGACAGTGGGGAGTAAGAGTAGTGTGTTGGTAAGTAACGTGAAAATATATAGTGCATCTGTGGGAGTTTTAAAGAGGAGGTTAGATAGTGGGTAGGGGAAAGGAGTTAGAATGTCAGCCAGGTGCTAGGCAGTTACAAGTAATGTGTGGTAATATATAGTGAATCTGTGGGAGTTTTAAAGAGGTTGGATTGTGGGTAGGGGAAAGGTGTTAGAATATGTCATCCAGGTGCTAGGCAGTTACAAGTAATGTGTGGTAATATATAGTGCATCTGTGGGAGTTTTAAAGAGGGGGTTGGATAGTTGGAAGGGGAAAGGAGTTAGAATGTGTCAGCCAGGTGCTAGGCAGTTAAATGTAACGTGTGATAATATATAGTGCATCTGTGGGAGTTTTAAAGAGGAGGTTAGATAGTGGGTAGGGGAAAGGAGTTAGAATATGTCGGCCAGGTGCTAGGCAGTTACAAGTAATGTGTGGTAATATATAGTGCATCTGTGGGAGTTTTAAAGAGGGGGTTGGATATTAGGTAGGGGAACGGAGTTAGAATATGTCAGCCAGGTGCTAGGCAGTTACAAGTAATGTGTGGTAATATATAGTGCATCTGTGGGAGTTTTAAAGAGGTTGGATAGTGGGTAGGGGAAATCTGTTAGAATATGTCAGCCAGGTGCTAGGATGTTACAAGTAACGTGTGGTAATATGTAGTGCATCTGTGGGAGTTTTAGAGGTTGTATAATGGGTAGGGGAAAGGAGTTAGAATATGTCAGCAGGGTCCTAGGCAGTTGCAAGTAAATTGATAATATATAGTGCATCTGTGGGAGGTTTAAAGAGGAGGTTGGATAGTGGGTAGGGGAAATGAGTTAGAATATGTCGGCCAGGTGCTAGGCAGTTACAAGTAACGTGTGGTAATATGTAGTGCATCTGTGGGAGTTTTAAAGTGGAGGTTGGATAGTGGGTAGGGGAAAGGAGTTAGAATATGTCAGCCAGGTGCCAGGCAGTTACAAGTAATGTGTGATAATATATAGTGCATCTGTGGGAGTTTTAGAGGTTGTATAGCGGGTAGGAGAAAGGAGTTAGAATATGTCAGCCAGGTGCTAGGCAGTTACAAGTTATGTGTGATAATGTATAGTGCATCTGTGGGAGTTTTAAAAAGGAGGTTGGATAGTTGGTAGGGGAAAGGGGTTAGAATATGTCAGCCAGGTGCTAGGCAGTTACAAGTAACGTGCGATAATATGTAGTGCATCTGTGGGAGTTTTTGAGGTTGTATAGTGGGTAGGTGAAAGGAGTTAGAATATGTCAGCCAGGTGCTAGGCAGTTACAAGTAATGTGTGGTAATATGTAGTGCATCTGTGGGAGTTTTTGAGGTTGTATAGTGGGTAGGAGAAAGGAGTTAGAATATGTCAGCCAGGTGCTAGGCAGTTACAAGTAACGTATGGTAGTATATAGTGCATCTGTGGGAGTTTTAAAGAGGAGGTTGGATAGTGGGTAGGGGAAAGGTGTTAGAATATGTCAGCCAGGCGCTTGGCAGTTACAAGTAATGTGTGATAATATCTAGTGCATCTGTGGAAGTTTTAAAGAGGTCAGATAGTGGGTAGGGGAAAGGAGTTAGAATATGTCAGCCAGGTGCTAGGCAGTTACAAGTAAGGTGTGATAATATATAGTGCATCTGTGGGAGTTGTAAAGAGGTCAGATAGTGGGTAGGGGAAAGGAGTTAGAATATGTCAGCCAGGTACTAGGCAGTTGCATGTCCAGGAGTTGTTTAGGTGGGAAATAAGCTGTTCTTTCAAGATGTTTTTATTAGGCTGCACCCTGATTTGTAGTGGTAGGGAGTTCCAAGTCTTGGCAATGTTGCTAGAATACAGGGAGCCACCAGAGCTGTAATGGCTTTTGTAGATTGTGATTAGTTCCTTGTTAGTGGATCTAAGTTATCATAGGTTCACAGATTAGTACTAGACTAACTGCCCTTGCAAGCCATTTTAAGCCTAGCCAGTTATCCCCTGTGAGATTCAAACCCTGTACCTTGCGTTTATAAGGCAAACACCTTAACCATTAGGCCATCCTCCCAACAATAAGCTGTTCTTTCAAGTTATTGGAGTTATTGGAGTAGAGAATCAGGTCTTGTAAGGCTGGAGTTTGGTCAGGTTGGTACAGTATTTGATGAGCTAGAAGAAGTTGGTTTAGACCTAAGGTTTTAGGGAGTTCAAGCCAAGAACGCTGTTTTAGGGCCCTGACAGTGGTGGGTGCGGTAGTGGGAGTTTGTGGAAAATTTTGTTATTTTGTTGTAGCATACTGATAGCTTGTTTGAAATCGCTCATTTAGATTAATTAGGACAGGAGAAGCATACAGTAAGGTAGAGAGAAGATGGGTACGAGCTAGAGGTAACTTCACTCTTGCTGAGTAGGAAGTTTTTACATCTGTAAAGATACCTGTTTTTTTGTTGATTTTGGTTATTGTATAAGCTATGTGTTTGTCAAATTTCATATTATTGTCAATAATGAACCCTAGCAATTTGGTTTGTGTGATGGGGGGATAGGGGTATTATCTAATGCAGAAATAGAGAACAGCGGAGTAGGTCCCGCTGCTTTGGAAGGATGAAAGAGCATAAGTTGGGTCTTTTTACGATTTAGTATTAGCTAGTTTTTTTCGTCAGGCTTCGATGGATGTAAAGGCTTCTTGGGTCTTGATGTGAAGTTGTTGGGAGGGTGGAGGCAGAGCAGATTAAGGTGGAGTCATCAACAAATTGAGCCAGGTTTGCTAGAGGAGTGGCTTTGTGAAGATTATTTGTAAATATCGTGAAAAGTAGGGGTGCTAGGATTGATCCTTGGGGTACTCCTAGTTGTACAGGAAGTAGGGGGAAAGGGAGTTTTTCCACTGAACAGTGTGTTGGCGTTGGGAGAGAGAGTCCTGAACCCATAATAGAGTAGGGGTAGTTAGTTTTAATTCTGAGAGTGATGTTATTAGTTTTGTATTTGAGACTGTATCAAACGCCTTTGATAACTCAAGGAAAATTGCAGACACTAGTTGGCCCTCAAGGAAAATTGCAGACACTAGTTGGCCATTGTTGCATTGCATATTTACTAGGTTACTAAAATGGATGAGTGCAGTGGTAGTGCTATGGTTTGGGCGGAATCCATGTTAAGTTTCGGCAAGAAGATTGTTGGAGAAGAGATGTGTTAGGACCTGGGTGTGGATACATTTTTCCTTATTTTAGCCAGTGGGAAAAGTATAGTTATAAGGCGGTAGTTTGTTAGGTTAGTGGAGGTGCCCCCTTTGTGTATTGGTGTAATGTAGGAGATTTTCCAGAGAAGTGGCACCTTTTGTTCTGAGATTGATCTGTTAATGAATATAGAGAGTGGGTAGGAAATGGCTTTGGCAGCTATTTGTAGGAATTTGGCAGGTAGTCTGTCTACTGCTAAGGTGGTCAGTTTAAGTTTGGTTAGGTGTCTATATATTGTGTAAGTTGGTACAGGTTGAAGAGTGAAGGAGTTAGCGTTATTTGGTGGGTTATATAGTATAGTGGGGGTTAAGGAGTGTGGGTCTGTTGACAGCTTTAATATAGAGGTGGTAAAGAACTCATTGAATTGGGTGACTGTGTTTATAGAGGTGGTCTTTATGTTTGGATGAAGTTGGTGATTTACCTGGTTGGAAAATACTGTTTATAGCGGCCCAGAACTTTTGTGGGTTGGAATTATGCTTAGTTTGAATTTCACTGTACTGTTTTTGTTTATCTAGTCTGATTTGCTTTTTTATGGTGTTTCTCATTTGTAACAATGTTTTCCTATTAGGAGTATTTGTTTTTGCACCAGGTGTCACATGCGTTGTCCCTTTCTTTCATAAGTTGCCTAGTGCTCTTAGTAAGCCATGGCACATAGATTGTTTCTTTGTGAGTTGCTTTTCCAGTCTCTCTTCCCAATCTTTTCTAATGTCCTCCATTCAATTCTTGTAGATATCGTTCAGTATTTTATATGCTCTACTAACAGCAGCTCCTGTTCTAGATTCTACTAAAAGTCGAAAAGAATTCTTGGCCTCTTCCCATTCTGTTACCTTTCCCTCTCTAATTATTTACTACATTCCCTGTCTAATTATTTACTCCTAATACCTTGGTTCCTTTGTCAGTTTTCTCTAGTAAATTTCAACCCCCTCTTGTCTATTCTCTGTACCCCTAATTGTGGGCATCCCTATTGGCAGAATCTCCTCTCTCCGTTCCTGTGTTGGCTTACTTCTTAGGATACTTTGTGCTACTTTATGAATATAATATACTGTGTGGTTATTGTTATTCTCCTTAAGGATCTGCATCCAAAATCACAGTCTCTCCTAATTTCATGACCTTCCCCCCTGTTTCATCATCATCATACCTTTCCACTTTGAAGTACCAGCTTTCTGCTTGTGCTGTGTACATGAGTTTTAACTGTGTAGCTCTGAAGTACCCCTTCAAATCAGGTAATCCCAAACCACCTTGTTCTGTTGGGAAGAATCAACGTATCCCACTTGACTCTTGCTGTCTTCTCCTCGCAGGTAAAACTCTTTATTAATTGCTATCCACAACTTCTCTGGTTGATAACGTATGCCTGACGTGTATATAAAACTAAAGGGACTAGAAACATTTTCAATGCTTGTATCTTTGTATCCATAAAACAGAAGTTCAAGTTTCTCAGTTTTTGTGTTATGTTTTGTTTAGTCTCTTTCCACATATCCTTGGCTGCCAAAACATAACCCTTTTAAATCCATGTTCCTAAGTACTTCATTTGATCATGTCCTCATAAATATGGATATTGCTGAACCAGGTTGTGGGTGGGTACTTAGTTTACAGCTGTTACCTTGTTTTATCTTCATTCATTTTCTATCCTGAAATGATTTGAAACGGTCTCAAAATGTTCCACAATGCTGAAATTTCCTTTTCTGGTTTTATCAGGTATAAAATATCATTGGAAAATAAAGCCAACTTTTCTTGACTGCCACACCAATTATATCCTTGAATTTGTGAATCCCTTATTTTGTTTGCCAGTGGTTCCAAAATAATGCAACTAACAAACAAAACTTATCAGAGCTGCCCCCCACCCTTTAATTTGCACCTCTGATTCCTAATATATACTTCTAATCAACCTTATCATTGAATGCAAATTCATCTGTTGCCCTACTCCTAAAATCCCAGCTTACTCTGTCAAAAGATTTGTCTGCATCAAGACCCACCAACAGCAGTGGCATTTACCTTAGGTTATCATTGTTCTAAGAAGGTAGTCAAATATTTGCTCCCCTCCACAAAATCACACTGATCTATATCTATCAATTTTGGCATCACCTTTGCCATACTTTTAGCCATTATAGACATAAACACTTTACCGTCATGGTTTGGAATCGAAATGAAGCTATATGAAGCTGGATCTGATGAGTCTTTACCTGCTTTTTATGTATTATATCCACCACTGCTTCTTCCAAGATGTAGGTGCTTCTCCTCCTCCTTTTAAAATACTGTTAAACAGAACCTTCCAGATCTTTATCACTTTCTTCACTCCTAGCTTCCAAACTTTGACAGGAATACCATCTATTCCTGGGTACTTTCCTGTGGATTGGTTATACATCACCATTTGTATCTCCTGTCCTGTTAGTAATTGAGCCTCATCTACCTCTAACTTTGGCATATTTAGTTCTTCCATAAACGTTTCCATTTGTACTTTTTCTTGGTTTCCCCTTTTCTCTACTTTATACAGATTTTCATACATTTTTCAAAGTACTTCCTTCACAGGATCTCTGGTTATTTTCCTTGTTATAGGCTCCCTAAGCTGGGTAACAACCCTTTCTACTTCCTGGTCTTGAGCCAGTGTGCTAAAGATGTTTGTGTTCTGGAGTTATTAATCTTTCTAAACTCGTGTGTTATCGTGGGTAGTCACTTACTTTGTGTTTAGCACTCTGCAATTGCACCTCTTCATGTTCTGTGAGATTCCCCGTTAAACAACAATTTAACCGTTGTCAGTTCTTCTATGTAATTATTGTTACTTCTTAACCATATCTCTTTTTATTTTATTTCCACTCTGTTTTTAAAGTCCACTTTAATTTTATCCCACTCCCTACCTATATTTTCAGAAGAAATTTCTATCTTTTCTAATAACTCCCAAATAATTTCCACTACCCATTCCTTAAATTCCTCTCTCTTTAACAGATAGGTGGGGAAATGCCAGTGTTTCATTTTTTATTTAATTACTCTGCATTTTTATTTTAGTTATTATTGGCATGTGATCTGAAATCGTTATTGGATGCATATCAAAACTTTCAATTAAATGCACGTGTTCTGGTGCAATATAATTTCTTTCTAGCCTGTCCCAGTTTTTGTACCTTTGGGAATAATATATAAATTTTCTCAGAACTCCTACCTCTGAATTTACATCTTCCATACCAATATCTACCCTCTTTTGTTGCATCTTCCCTTCTAGGCACCCCACTGTTGCAAATCAAATTCCAGTCCCCACCTATAAGTAAATATTCCTTGCTGAAAGCTGATTATTTCTCTCAGAATTTTCTTAAGCTCCATTATAGCAGTTTCAGGTGGAATGTAAATACATGTGAGTGCAATCCTCCTCCCTTCCCATTAGCCCCTTAGTGCTACAAATCTATCACTATCAGAGGTCCTGTCACAATTAATGTAAGTACTCACCTTTTTCTTTGTCCCAGATATTCGACTGAATATCCATCCTGAATTATTTATTTATCAAATTCGCATGCTCAGTTCTTTCTAAATGTCTCGTATAGCATAGCTATTTGCACTCTGCATTTCTAATGTAATTCACTAAGCAATGTCTTTCATCCTGTTAAGGGTCGCCACAGTGGGTCACCTGTATGCAGATTGGCAGTGGAGGTTTTACAGTGTCAGGTTGCCAGCCCGGTGCCCAGCCTTCACAGAAGACACACACACACCCCTACCTACATGTCTTTATAACTCACTCGACTGCAAGAGGACATGCAGACTCCACACAGAAGGCACTCCAGCTGAGAAATGAACTGGAGAACCTCTTGTGGTCAGGCAACAACACTAACTGCTGCACTACTGCGGCTGACATCATTTCTAATATAGTTTAGTACTCTTTCTTTTTATATGTCTGTGAGACCATTCACATTTAAAGATAATATGGAAAGTGTCATTATGATAAGAATTATTATTCCCACCTGTTGTGTATAACAATTTTTTAAATGTCTAGTCTCAGCTTTTATGTTACTTGCATATGCTAATGTTTGACAGGTTGATCTTTTGTATAGTTGTTTCTTGTCATATCCATTTGGACCAATGTCACATCTTACAAGACATTTTGTTTTAATGAAACCCCCCAAAAACACACACCCCAAAACACCTCCAAAACCTATCAACTTAATACTAACACACAAAACTATGTACATCTTGAAATAATGAAGTTTAATGCTCCTAGTAGGAATAATTATCTCAGACTGACAGCTACGCTCACAGGCTTGTATTTACCTATAATGAAGGTTATCCATGCTAAGATGCACAGCACAGCCTGTGCTTCTACTTCCACTAAGTGCTGTCTGTTTTTGTCTTATCTTTATTCCTCTCCCAAATGAAGAAAGCAATTTTAATGCTATCAGAAATATTATCTCCTAGCCACTGAAAGATGTATTCTATTTTTATTGCCCCATTATCAAATTGTCTCCATAGAAACCTGAGAACCAGATAACACAGTTGCATTCCACTACACATACTGCACTGTAACCATGTGGTCCTAGTGGGAAATACTATTCAGAATTCATCAAGTTCAGTGTTCTTTTATTTATTTGCTTCCCCTTAAAATTTATTAAATCAAGACAAGGGCCTTAATCCAGTCATGTCCCTATGCAAAAATGAGAAAAGACGTATCGGATTTATAGGTTCATAGGACCGTAGGACAATATTAGGCTATTGGCCCAGAGACCCTTATAAGCCTAGCCAAGAATTTCATCCATGTTCCCTCAAAGTCAGCACCTGTTTTTCGTATCCAGCAGGGCCACAGGTGGGATCACAGATGTGTATTCTGTTTCCCATTCAGTCGTCCAGATTCCTCTTAGAGGGCTAGTGAGGTACACCGCTTGACATGGAGAGGGATTTCCTTTTATCCTGCTCTTTTGTCCCAACTCGCTTCCCACTTTACACTGCAGTGCCTACACTTCTTAAAACTGAACAAGAAAGAACGAGAAAGAAGAAAAAAATAGGGGCACCAGTTTGCTTGCATTAAATATTTGAGAGTATAACAGGAATATTCTGAACCCTTGATGCAGTAAAGCTGCATGGTATGTGAGGCCAGTGTGTGCCACCTAGCTGAGTCCCTCAGGAAACAGAATTTTTCTTTCATAGTAGCAATAGTGAGATTCATCTCTGTATTTAGCCAGAAGTCGCTAGGAGATCTGGTCAGGATATATGGTGCCATAGTTTCAGCCTATATATTGTAAAATAATGCAAAATTTACTTTTCATATCTACGTCTGTGTAAATAAGGATGCATATTATTTGTCACCGTTACCCTGCACAACTGGATCCACATCTCAACTTGGAATCAGAACTCTGTAGGACAAAACAGTTAATGAAACTAAACTGAAGAAACAGTGAGAATTAAGAGAGGAGGCAAAAATATTGACCTGAGTCTTCTACTGTTATGGTGACTGTTGCACACAGGTCCTGTGTAATATGCCATTATTGTTGTCCTCACGACCACCGAATGAGGTGGAGTTGAATCCCAAGCTGCAAGGTCAAGGCCTAGACAGACGATTGTGGCAACAAAACCCCTGATAGGCTTATACATGAAGCCCAGCTTGTGATGCTTGTAAGTGTGAACCACATGCTACACAAAGTGGGTGGTGGCAGGAAAGCTGGCCACAGATGCAGCAGTGTAATGGTCTCAGAGATTACCTGCTTAAGGAATCATGTCACTGTTATTTATTTATTTAACTTTTGTTTACTGGGAAAGTCCGACTACTACAGAGCCTATTTTCAGTGGAGGTCTTGGATGAAATGCTCCAAATACATGTCTTTGGAATGTGGGAGGAAACCCATGTGAACGCACGGAGGATACGCAGACTCCACACAGAACCCACCCCAGCTGAGAATCAAACCAGAGGACATCTTGCTGTGAGGCGACAGTGCTAACTGCTGCATCACTGCGCCACCCTATTAATATATATAATCAACAGTCAGATATTTTTTTTTGCCTAAGTGGAGTACTCAGTTTACTAGATGCAAACTACACCAAAAAAAGTTATCCTGACTTGAAAATCTCTCTTAATATTTAGAAGCCTTCTAGGGTTAACACAGTATAGCATCTTATCTGTTGTGTCCCCCTAATTCTACATAAGGTTAAAAATGAATGGGTTGCATAATTCAAATAAGTATCGCAAATAATCTAATAGAAGTAATTCCCAATGTATCATCTGAATAAGCACTTTCATTTTATTTTAATTATAAAACTTCTTCAGAATACAAATATTTAAAACCAATGAGTTTAAATAGTAAAGCCATTTGGAAAAGTCACATTGCAAAACCTCTCAACAACAAATCTAGCAATTTCCCAAACACAACAAATGTACAGGTATGGTCCAAAGTTTTAATATAAAACAACAAAATTCTCACAGTGGCACAGTAACAAAAAAGCACTCTAGCACCTCGGGTTCACATAAGCCTTCAAGGAGTACATTCAGTACAAAAAACATTTGCCTTATATAACCCACAGTTGCCAATTAAACAATTAATATACAATTACATAAACTTTTAGATACAGTTCCAACTTATTTAAATAACGCATTTCCAACAGCAGTCTGTATTCAGACCCTGTGTAATTAAAGTACCATATTTTAAAATAAAAAGTGTTTCTTTATACATTAACAAATTTCTGACATAATCACTATCCCTTTCTCCCTGTATTTGTCTAAAATAGTGGTACTTTTTAAAATGTTGAGCTAATGGACTTTTCATTTTGCCTAACCTTATATCTCTCAAGTGTTCTAATAATCTCTTTTTAAACATTTGTTTAGTTTGACCTATATAATATTCATCACAACTACGCTTAATAGCATAAATCACCCTTTCAGTAGTACATTGATATTCCCCTACCATCTGGCATTTAATATTATTCATTTTAGAAAATGTTTGCACTATATATTCACATCTTGTACAACCCCCACATGGCTTAGTTCCCTTTATTTGAATCTGCTGCAGCAACGTACCATCAGGTCTCTTACATTTAGTATGTTCTAGCATATCCCTCAGACTTTTTCCTTTTTTATATGAAAAAACAGGACTTTGTTGTGCCAATCCTTCTAACTCATAAAATCTAGACAGAAATGTCCAGTAGTGTCCAATAATATGCTTTACATTATTACTTAAAATATTATACGTCATAACGGTTAAAAAAACTATTATTTGTTACATCTTTCTTCTTGCTGTAAGGAAAACCATGCACACCATATTGTTATTATTACCATATCTTTCTCTTTTTATTCTATTGACACCTCTCTGTTACCTGCCTATCATATTTTCTTTCAGTGAAGATGTCCGCGAAGATTCAGCAGCAGGCATCTGCGGAGTCCTTTTCTGAGTCCTCCATACCACAGGCTTCCACTTCTTCTTCTTCTGACCCTCTGCCAGTCGCTGCCTTGGATGGATCCAGAGCCGCTAAGCAGGCGCCAGCTTCTGAGGCCTCTTTTCTCTGCCCAGAGACCAGATCCAGACTGACGACCTTGATCCAGACTTCTGCGCTGGCTAGGCCCCCTGAGTCCCTAGCAGGCCATCCAGCCGAAAATCTACTCCAAAGCAAGTGCTGGCCTCCCATCAAATGCCTCAGGCTCAGATGGTTAAAATGGACAGTGATCTCTTGACCCCTTATTAAGGGCTCTCAGCCACCTCCTTCTAAGAGGGCTAGGGAATTGTCCCCAGAAGTTTTGTCTGCCTCAGATGTTGAGGTTTCCAGCAACTCTGCTGATGAAGAGAGAAACTCTCCACTTTTTTCTGGTTTTGAGGATTCTGATGCAGAAGACTCCATTCCTTCTGCCTCCCCTCCAGAAGATTTTTCTTTTGGAGATGCTCTGAATACTCTTAGGGAGCATTTCAAATGGGAAAGTCAGGACTACTCTCAGTCTAAGAAAAGGATTAGGGAATTCCTGGATTTGCCACAGCATAAGCCTTTGGCTATCCCTCCAGTTTTGGAAGTTGTTGATGGTTTCATGGAGAATTCCTTGACTCCTAATTTTGTTCCTCCTGCTCCCAGAAAGCCTGACCGGTATTATAGAGTTCCTGATTCCCATCGGTTCCTTTTCAAGAATCCTACTGCTGATCCAGAGATTATTTCTCAGGGCCCTAAGGGTGTTAAAGCCATGGTTGCTAAAAATCCTGTTCCTTCTGACAGGGAATCTAGGGCCTTGGATAGATGGGGTAAAAAGGTTTATACTTCTTCCACCCTGGCGATTAGGTCTGTTAATTGTCTCTTTCATATGCTTAAGTATCAGCAGCATACTTTGGAGGCCATTAAGGCTAAAATTGCTGGTGTTCCTTCCCTGATGGAGAGCAAGGACATGCATGATTTATTGAATTCTGGTGTTCCTTCCCTGAAGGAGAGTAAGGACAGGCATGATTTATTGAATTCTGGTGTTCCTTCCCTGATGGAGAGCAAGGACATGCATGATTTATTGAATTCTGGTGTTCCTTCCCTGAAGGAGAGTAAGGACATGCATGATTTATTGAATTCTGGTGTTCCTTCCCTGATGGAGAGCAAGGACATGCATGATTCATTGAATTCTGGTGTTCCTTCCATGATGGAGAGTAAGGACATGCATGGTTTATTGAATTCTGGTGTTCCTTCCCTGATGGAGAGTAAGGACATGCATGATTTATTGAATTCTGGTGTTCCTTCCCTGATGGAGAGTAAGGACATGCATGATTTATTGAATTCTGGTGTTCCTTCCCTGATGAACAGTAGGGACGTGCATGATTTATTGAATGCTGGTGTTCCTTCCCTGATGGAGAGTAAGGACATGCATGATTTATTGAATTCTGGTGTCCCTTCCCTGATGGAGAGTAAGGACATGCATGATTTATTGAATTCTGGTGTTCCTTCCCTGATGGAGAGTAAGGACGTGCATGATTTATTGAATTCTGGTGTTCCTTCCCTGATGGAGAGTAAGGACATGCATGATTTATTGATTTCTGGTGTTCCTTCCCTGATGGAGAGTAAGGACATGCATGATTTATTGAATTCTGGTGTTCCTTCCCTGATGGAGAGTAAGGACATGCATGATTTATTGAATTCTGGTGTTCCTTCCCTGATGGAGAGTAAGGACATGCATGATTTATTGAATTCTGGTGTCCCTTCCCTGATGGAGAGTAAGGACATGCATGATTTATTGAATTCTGGTGTTCCTTCCCTGATGGAGAGTAAGGACGTGCATGATTTATTGAATTCTGGTGTTCCTTCCCTGATAGAGAGTAAGGACATGCATGATTTATTGATTTCTGGTGCTCCTTCCCTGATGGAGAGTAAGGACATGCATGATTTAGTGAATTCTGGTGTTCCTTCCCTGATGGAGAGTAAGGACATGCATGATTTATTGAATTCTGGTGTTCCTTCCCTGATGGAGAGTAAGGACATGCATGATTTATTGAATTCTGGTATTCCTTCCCTGATGGAGAGTAAGGACGTGCATGATTTATTGACTTCTGGTGTTCCTTCCCTGATGGAGAGTAAGGACATGCATGATTTATTGAATTCTGGTGTTCTGTCCCTGATGGAGAGTAAGGACATGCATGATTCATTGAATTCTGGTGTTCCTTCCATGATGGAGAGTAAGGACATGCATGGTTTATTGAATTCTGGTGTTCCTTCCCTGATGGAGAGTAAGGACATGCATGATTTATTGAATTCTGGTGTTCCTTCCCTGATGGAGAGTAAGGACATGCATGATTTATTGAATTCTGGTGTTCCTTCCCTGATGGAGAGTAAGGACGTGCATGATTTATTGAATTCTGGTGTTCCTTCCCTGATGGAGAGTAAGGACGTGGATGATTTATTGAATTCTGGTGTCCCTTCCCTGATGGAGAGTAAGGACATGCATGATTTATTGAATTCTGGTGTTCCTTCCCTGATGGAGAGTAAGGACATGCATGATTTATTGAATTCTGGTGTTCCTTCCCTGATGGAGAGTAAGGACATGCATGATTTATTGAATTCTGGTGTTCCTTCCCTGATGGAGAGCAAGGACATGCATGATTTATTGAATTCTGGTGTTCCTTCCTTGATGGAGAGTAAGGACATGCATGATTTATTGAATTCTGGTGTTCCTTCCCTGATGGAGAGTAAGGACATGCATGATTTATTGAATTCTGGTGTTCCTTCCCTGATGGAGAGTAAGGACGTGCATGATTTATTGAATTCTGGTGTTCCTTCCCTGATGGAGAGTAAGGACGTGCGTGATTTATTGAATTCTGGTGTTTCCTCTCTGATGGAGAGTTAGGACATGCGTGATTTATTGAATTCTGGTGTTCCTTCCCTGATGGAGAGTAAGGACATGCAAGATTTATTGACTGCTGGTGTTCCTTCCCTGATGGAGAGTAAGGACATGCATGATTTATTGAATTCTGGTGTTCCTTCCCTGATAGAGAGTAAGGACGTGCATGATTTATTGAATTCTGGTGTTCCTTCCATGATGGAGAGTAAGAACATGCATGATTTATTGAATTCTGGTGTTCCTTCCCTGATGGAGTGTAAGGACATGCATGATTTATTGAATTCTGGTGTTCCTTCCCTGATGAACAGTAGGGACATGCATGATTTATTGAATTCTGGTGTTCCTTCCCTGATGGAGAGTAAGGACATGCATGATTTATTGAATTCTGGTGTTCCTTCCCTGATGGAGAGTAAGGACATGCATGATTTATTGAATTCTGGTGTTCCTTCCTGATGGAGAGTAAGGACATGTATGATTTATTGAATTCTGGTGTCCCTGATGGAGAGTAAGGACATGCATGATTTATTGAATTCTGGTGTTCCTTCCCTGATGGAGAGTAAGGACATGCATGATTTATTGAATTCTGGTGTTCCTTCCCTGATGGAGAGTAAGGACGTGCATGATTTATTGACTTCTGGTGTTCCTTCCCTGATGGAGAGTAAGGACATGCATGATTTATTGATTTCTGGTGTTCCTTCCCTGATGGAGAGTAAGGACATGCATGATTTATTGAATTCTGGTGTTCCTTCCCTGATGGAGAGCAAGGACATGCATGATTTATTGAATTCTGGTGTTCCTTCCCTGATGGAGAGTTAGGACATGCAAGATTTATTGACTGCTGGTGTTCCTTCCCTGATGGAGAGTAAGGACATGCATGATTTATTGAATTCTGGTGTTCCTTCCCTGATGGAGTGTAAGGACATGCATGATTTATTGAATTCTGGTGTTCCTTCCATGATGGAGAGTAAGAACATGCATGATTTATTGAATTCTGGTGCTCCTTCCCTGATGGAGAGTAAGGACATGCATGATTTATTGAATTCTGCCTCTCTTGTCACTAAACATTCTCCACATTGTGGTTTCAACACTTTGGAGGCTTCTTGCAGGGCAGCAGGCACTGGTTCTGTCATTAGAAGACATGCTTGGCTCAGGGAACAGCCCCTTTCTGAACCTGTCAAATCTAAATTACTGGATGTGCCTTTGCACAAGGACAATCTTTTTGGTAGCAAAGCAGAAGAGGTGTTGAAAAAGTTGGAGGATAAGGCCAAATCTGTGCAAACTGTTAAGGACTTTCTGCAAGTTCAGCCTTCTCGTTTTAGTAGACATTACCTTTCTAAGAACTGGACTTTTCCTGACCCTAGTAAACAGGGTTGCACTAGGCCTAGGGGTTACTGGTCTTCTAGGGGACAGACTTCCACACATCAAAAGGCTAAGCACTGGCAGGCTTCCTCTTCAAAATTGGGAAGTTCTAAGCAAACTTCCCAGAGCAAGCATTCCGAATGACTCCGGCCTTCACCTGCTTGCCTCTGTCGGCCCAGGATTTTCTTTGGGGGGAAGGTTAGCCATGTTTGCAGATGTCTGGTACACCATCACAGATGACAAATGGGTGCTCAAAAAAGTATCCCAGAGCTACAAGTTCTCCTTTTCCACCTTCCCTGTCCACCAGTGATACCCAGATATCCCCCCCGAATCAAAGGGCAGAAGCAGAAAAACAAGTTTCTTCTTTACTAAACCTGGGAGCAGTAGAGCCAGTTCCTGCACTACAGATAGGCCAGGGTTTCTACTCAAGATTTTTCCTGGTCCCCAAAAATGGGGGTACCTGGCACCCTATTCCAGATTTGTTCATTCTAAACACTTTTCTGGTGATTCCCAAATTCAAAATGCTCACTCTTCAGCAGTTGCTGCCAATGCTGGCCAAGGATTCCTGGCTGGTGGCTTTGGATCTCAAAGAAGCTTCTCTGCACATCCCAGTAAGGGAAAGCTGCAGCAGTTCCTTCGCTTCAGGGCGGGGACAGGCACTTCCAATTCTCTGCACTGCCCTTTGGCTTATCTACTGCTCCCAGAGTTTTACCAAATGCCTGGCTCCAGTCATTGCTTTTTGCAGGGAAAGAAACATTCAAATTTACCCTTACTTGGACGATTGTCTTATTCAGGCAAACTCTCCAGACCAACTTCTAAAGGATTTGGACTTTGTAAAGAACTTTTCTCACCTCTTTGGGCTACACCATCAATAAAAAGAAGTCAAAATTGGTACCCACCAGGGAGATTGTATTGCTGGGAGCGAGTCTGAACACAGTCACCCAGAGGGTATTCCTCCCTCAAGAGAAACAAATGGATCTTTCAAATTACTTCAGAAATTAGGCAAGCATGACCCTGTTCTCTGCAAGGCAATTCCTGCAAGCCCTGGGATTCATGGCTACATGTATTCTGATATTTCCATATGCCAGACTACATATGAGGAAAATACAATGGTACCTCAAAAACCTTTGGTGTCAACACACACAGGATTTAGACTTGATGCTTCCTCTTATTCCCTGCCTGTGGATGGAATTCCTGTGGTGGGCGACGGCCTGTGCACAGAACAAAGGCCAGCCTTTCTGTCCACCTCCTGCCAGCCAGAGTCTTTATCACAGATGCCTTGAACTATGCTTGGGGAGCACATTTAGAGGGCAGATGCATTCATGGGACTTGGAACTCTCAACAGGTTAATTTGCACATAAATCTGAAGGAACTGATGGCAGTCCAGCAGGCCTTAATGGCTTTCAGACGTCTTCTCTCTCCTGGTACTCTTCTGGTCAGGACAGACAACACCACAATCATGTGGTACATCAACAAGCAGGGAGGGATGCACTCTTACTCCCTGTGGAGACAAACATCATACTATGGTCCATAGCAGCATCCATGGGCATTCATCTGATAGCTCAGTGTCTTCTAGGAAGGCTCAGCACCTTGACAGACCGGTTGAGCAGGCAGGTCCTGGATCCTCAAGAGTGGCAACTAAACAAGACCATCTTCTATCGCATCATTCAGCGTTGGGGCACTCCCCAGGTGGATCTCTTTCTTCTCCGACCAGCCACCTTCTTCCAACCTTTTGCACCAGGGATCATCACGACAAAGCTTGGAAAGTGGATGGTCTGTCCTTCCCCTTGACACAGCTATCGATCTATGCATTCCCTCCTCTGCCTCTTCTTCCCAGAGTGCTGATAAAGATAAGGGACGAAAAACCAAGGGCCATCATCATAGCTCCAGACTGGCCCAGGCAGCATTGTTATCCACTACTTCACAGTCTCTCCCAGTCTAAGTTTTGACATCTTCCCCTGATACCAGATCTCTTGGTTCAGGAGGGGAGAAAAATTCTGCATCCTCACCTTCAGACTCTGCATTTGGCAGCCTGGCTCATAATTTAAACCTTTCCCAACAGGTGGTTGAGGTCCTTCGTGAGGCCAGGAGACCTAGCACTAGGAAATCTTACGTGGATAAGTGGAAAGATTCTCCATTTGGATGCAGATTAAAGGGGGAAGACCCTCCTCTTCCTCTTATTCTTGACTATCTGGCCGGCTTGCTTAATGGTGGACTTTCCTTTTCTTCTATCAAGATTCGTGCTTCAGCTGTTTCTGCTCATTGTTCCTTTTGAGCATCCCATTTTCTCTCATCCCTTGATGAAAGAGTTCCTCAGGGGAGCTAGCAATTTAAAGCCTCCCAGAAGGGCACCTACTCCTGCTTGGGATCTCAGTTTTGTACTTGAGAAACTTACTCTGCCTCATTTTGAACCAGCTGCCTCAGTAGACCTGAAGTTTCTCTCTTGGAAAACTGTCTTTCTCTTGGCTATTACTTCAGCTACAAGAGTTTCTGAGCTGCAGGCCTTAATGGTGGTAGAGCCTTTTATCATCTTCCATGTGGATCAGGTTTCTCTTCAAACTAATCCCTCCTTTATGCCTAAGGTGGTTTCTAGCCTGACTCTTAAAACAGTCTATCCACCTGCCTACCTTCTTTCCTAATCCTCAGAATAAAGGGGAAATGTTACTGCATTCCCTGGGTGTGCTTAGACAGCTTAGATTTTACCTGGACAGGACTAAACCTTTTTGAAAGTTGGATAAGTTGTTGGTCAGTTTTGCTCCTGAAGCTCATGGCAAAGCTATTTCTAAACAGACCATTTCTAAGTGGATTGCTCATTATATTCACTTTTGTTACTTACAGCATGGTAAGGTGCCTCCTCATAGTATTAGGACCCATTCTACTAGGGCAGCCTGTACCTCAGCAGCTTTTTTAAGAGGTGAACCTACTAGGGACATCCTGGAAGCAGCTACCTGGACTTCTGTCCACACTTTCACTAAACATTACAATTTACCCTTGTTTTCTAAGTCCAGGGCTGGTTTTGCCACTGCAGTGTTGCAGGGCATCCTTACCAACCCTTAATCAGTGGGTGTTCCTTCTCCCTTTTGTTTTCCTCCTGGGCTTTGGGAATCAACCCATATTGTAAGGACTGCAACAGTGCAACACGATGAACATAGTACAGTTGTGTACACTTACCATAAATAAAGATGTTCGAGTGTATTCACTGTTGCAGTCCTGGTTTCCCCCCCTTCCATCCTAGGGCACAGACTGGATTTTATTTTCCTAGTCTAGGGGGCTCCTGACAGTTGAGGCAAGAAAAACTGAGGAAATGGCGTTGGCTGCCTTCTTTTGTACCTGACGTCAGGCCTAATCCGAAGGCAACCAATGTCATATACCAAGGACTTCTGGCCGACTGTGGGCTACCGGGAGCTGGATAACCCATTTTGTAAGGACTGCAACAGTGAATACACTCGAACATCTACATTTGTGGTAAGTGTACACAACTGTACTTTCTCCTTTCTTTTGGAATTAGCCAGGGGCAATTACCACAGGCTTCCTCACAGACTAGATCTTCTCACAAGAACAGGGGTGTTTAAACACCATGGCACCAATCAACTTCAACTGACTGCCTGGATGATAGGGCCTTAAATACTCTTACGTACCTGTTTACTGAGGACGTGCAGCAGGTACTACTGGAGGCAGGAAAGCCGCTACTATAAAATCATGTCTTAGCAAATGGAAAAGGTTTCCTTGTTAGTGCCAACAACATAACCAGCACCCATTCAGGGCTAGTGTTCGCTGGTTTAACAATATATGTGTTGGCTACTTTCCTGTGGTCTGTCTTGCTCCTTTGTCAGGATTCACTGTCAGTCATTTCAGCATGTTTGCAAATGGATCCTCCCCTTTCAAGGCATTCCTATGTCAAAATGTTTTTGAAAGTGTTTTTGCAAAAGAGACCGCCAAGAAAACCGCTGGCTTCTCCTTGGGATCTAAAGTTTGTGTTAGATAGGTTAACACTTGCTCCATTTGAATCAGCTAGCCTTGCTGACTAGAAGTTCTTAATGTGGAAAACCATTTTACTGGTTGCTCTGCCCCCTGCAAGAAGAGTATCTGAGTTGCAAGCTCTTATGGTAGGTCAGCCCAATCTCATTTTGCACAAAGACAGGGTTTCCATGAGAAGTAAAGTTGTATGCCCTTTATGCCTAAAGTGGCATCTGGGTGTACTTTAAGCCAGATCATCCATATCCCTGTGCTTTTTGTTGAACCTCAAAATATGGGAGAAAGGATACTGCATACATTGGATGTCCACAGACAAGTTGGGTACTATTTTGATAGAACTGATCTTTCAGAACTTCTCATCAGTTGTTCATTTCTTTGGAAGGTAAGAAGAAGGGACTTTCTCTGTCAAAGCAGACCATTTCCAAATGGTTGTCTTGGGATATTACCTTTTGCTATTCCCACCACAACAAAACAACTACGTCCAGGGACAAGGAACATTCTACCAGGTCCTTTGCTTCATCAATGGCTTTTTGGAAAGGGTTGGACTCCAGAAGTATTCGAGAAGCAGCAACTTGGTCCTGTATACATAGTTTTACGAAACAGTACAAGCTTCTTACACATGTTACAACAGATGGTTTATTAGGGAAGATACCTTTTATTGTTACCAATGTCAGCTCTGTGAGGTAAAGGGAGAAACAAAGCTGGCTCAACAAGTGTCATATGCCGCCATTCTGAGACCAAAAAGAAAGTGATCAGCATATTAGATTGTAATCCATGTGTTGTCCCCCCCCCCATCTCTTTCATTGAAAGGCAAAAAAAAAAAAAAAAAAAAAAAACATTCTTTCTACTGACATACCAACCAAGTGGCCAGATGCATGACACACACCACCACCTTAGCCATTCAGCTCCTGTTTCTACGCTGTGCTCCCAATTCTCCTTCAACACATTTTATTTAAAAAAAATAATTTGTTCTTTCCAACTGTAGCAAACTGGTTGCTACAGTTTATATCCTTCCTGCATGAAGGACTACAGCGCTCATGTATTAGTTTAAAAATAAATAAATTATTCTTTTAAACTATGCAAGAGGAATGAATGGACAACAGTTGAGGGGGTCTGATGGTCAGAAGGCAGTGAGGGTAAAAAGCACCAAAGGAAAACCACTTGGGAAGCTAATCTTTGGGAGAGGATGCTACTACCACTCTACTGTAGAACACGATACTTATCACATGTGCCACAGCTTAAGTCTGGAGGATGCACAAACACACACACACACACACACACACACACACACACACACACACACACACACACGTTGGATGGTGTGGGATTAGAACCCCTACATATCTATTAATACACACTGTAGCTTGCAGCACTTATCGTATGCACCACGGAGTGACGGATGACAGATACTGGGGCAAAACTGCAAAAATACTTTTACTGCTATCCCTTGGGAATTTGGGGGTAGTTAAGCAGCAGAAAACTCCGCTGTAGAGTTAAAGCAAGAGTGGCGCTGTGCACATTTTGCTACAGGAAGTACCCCACACCAGGCATGACGTTACTCCTGCCTCACTTAAGGGACTGCATTAAATGTTATTTCAGAAAGATGTTTTAAAATGCCTAATTAAGGGAAGGCATATCTACTAAAACTGAAGGTTTATGTAGAGCGGCTCACACAATCAGTAAGTCGAGCCGCGTGCACTTCAGTGTTCAAGTAATTCTGTCACATCTTTGGACTGCTGTAATTGTTTTACCATTTATGGGATTTGATGATTTCATAAACAAGCTTTAGTTATGCAGGCAACATTTCATTCTTTCATGTCCTACTAGTTTTCTAACAAAGTAGTGCGGAGTCAGTATACAGTGAACGTAGCTGTACCTTTTTATTACGAAGAGGCAATAAACCCTGTGCTTTATACATACTTGTTAGAATTTATTTCAGGTCATGTATACTGCTGCATGGTATATTCACACAATTTTGAAAATGCATCTTTGTTAAATGAATTTTGTTTAATAGATCTTTAAATAAAATGCTCATCTTTGATTTTTTTTACTTCAGTTGTGAGAGATTGTAGAACCTTTATTCTTATCCTAGCTTTTCTCAGCTGTACTTGAATGACATTTTAGGTAAATGTGATTAACAAATCTGCTTCTTTTCTGGATTACAATGTCTTGTGATTTGCATTTACTGAAACATGACTGTTTGAGAAAGTTCCAGTTTTGCTAATACCCTGACGTGCTGTATCATTCTGAATAATACCTATTTGTTGATTATTCTGTTTTCTAATCTGCTGCATTTGCTTTTTTTATACACCCCACCCCCAACCCTGCAGCTCTTTTCCTGGTAGATAATCGCTTGGAGGTGTACCTGTGGCAAGGTTTCTGGCCTGAGGGTACAGAAATTGCTGGATCAGCACAAACGCGGTGGGATATGGAGAGGAAATGTGCCATGGAAACAGTGCTGCAATACTGCAAAGGTGGGAAATCCATATTTTCAGAACACAGCGTAGAACTGTAAAAGATAAAAAGATTCAGTATGAGAATTAGTATAAAATGTAGTGCGTCGCCTCTGAATATGAACAGCTTTCCAAGTTCTTCAGAGTATCACTAGACATATTAATTATTGTAAACATTAATCATGTCTTTAAAATGACAGCATTTTAATTCAGCATTATGCTAAGTTTATATTTTGTTCTGAATATTCATGTTTTCATGTGGTATATTGTAAACAGCCAAAAAGGTACATTCAAGAAACATTCTGTTTTGAATTGGTTAAATTTAGATAATGTTATGGAATAAAGCCCTAGCTACGGAGCAGGCAACCAGGGTTTGAATACCAGCTCATGAATCTCAGGCTTTGGCATGGGGGGATTGGGTGTTCCCATCCTGGGAAAGGGTACTCGGGCACACATTATGTTAAGATCCCTAGCTAAGGCTGGGGACTCATGAAAGAGATTGTCTAATGGAAGTGGGGCAGGGTCGAGTCTCTACTCATGTGGGATGATATACCAGCATTCCTTGTTCCGGAGATAGATGAGGCATAAATCCAAAAACTCCCAGCTCCTGTATAATGGTGTACCAGAATCCTCTATCCTCACTGGCCCTGGATGTGGATTGTGGTTATCCCAAGGGAGGCTATGGCAGGTCCGGTAAACTAGTAAGAGAAAACCTGTGTGTGTGTGCGTGTGTGTGTGTGCGTGTGTGTCTGTGCGTGTGTGTCTGTGTGTGTGTGTGTCTGTGTCTGTGTGTGTGATCAACTGGTAGAGCAAAAAATAAGTTAAAAAAAAGAATTGATTAAATTTGTGTTTAACCCCAACTATCTGGCCAGCAAATCCGAAGAATCCAATGTGCAATATGCATGAACTTGTGATTAACTGCTACAGTAGTGCAGTGTAATGCACAAGTTCAGTGCATCAGTGCATCTCACCCCCCTGCACTTGTGCATTAAAAGCATCTCAAACACATTCCTGGAATGTACATCTACTCTTGTGAAATGGGTAAATGGACTTTGTTCATAGGTAGGTACTAGGCGATTGGCCCTAGGGCCTATATAAGCCTAGCCAAAAATGTACCCTGGCTTTCGCCACCCAAGAAAATTATTTTTCTGTGCCCCTGTCGAGCAGAGGCACAGAAGTGATCCCTGGGGTGAATTTCCTATTTCCCATCCAATCATCAAGATTTTTCTTGAAGAGTGCTAATGAGGAGCTTTGTTTGATATAGATAGGTAGTTTGTTCCAGAGTATGGGGAAGTCTCTGGGACAGGAATCTATCCCTCCGGCATGTTCTGTTTATTGTGGTGACAAGGTTTAGGTCCCTAGAGTGTGTAGCTTGGAGGAATTGGGATTTCTTTAAGTGGAGCATGTCCAACAGCTCTGGGTTTGACATAGCTTTGTATGTTAGGCAGAGATCGCCTCTGAGTAGGCGATATGCGACGGAGTAAAGCTGGAGTTTTTTGAGACTGTCTGCGTAACACATCTGTTTGAGGCCAGTAATCCTCTTTGTGAGGTATTTCTGTGGCCTTTCCAGTTGTTGTAGATGTCTTGTGAGGTATATACCAAAAGGGGCGTTGTCCTGTATAATGCATCTAATGAGTGATGAGTAGAGGCGAACAATGACCTCTTTTTTTCTGGATGAGAAACCTTTTGTGATGAGGTGAGCCATGTAGAAGGATTTCCTGACCACTGTGGTGATGTGATTATCAAAGGAGTGACTACTGTCCACCTGTGTAACAAGGTCTCATCACATTTTCGACGTTAAGTAGAGTACCAGCTATGTGGTAGTTCATGGGTACAGAGTTTTTACTCTCTTTGGCATTGAGCTTCAGGCCATGGCTTTTTACACCAGGTATCTGTCTCATTGAGGCCCTTTTGTAGTATGTCCACATGGTTAGGAGTTTCGATTATGGCTCCTAGTTTGCAGTCATCTGCAAACTTTGTTAGCCAAAGACCTTCTGTATTAGCCTGTACTTCAGAAAAGTAGATACCAAACAGGAGAGGACCCAGGACTGAACCCTGTGGTACTCCACTTGTCACTGGTCTGAAGTCAGATTTGGTGCCCGCTACTATCACAGTGTGGGTTCTGTTTGTGAGCCAGTTGGTAAACCCATCTTGTGACATAGGGATTTATACCTAGTTTATTGAGCTTATCTGTAATTCCAGAGTGGGGGATGGTGTTGAAAGCCTTGGCGAGATCTAGATAAGCTGTGTGAACCACTTTACCCATATCTATGGCTTTGGTGACTGCTTCAAAGAAGTCAATCAGGTTTAGGAGACATGATCTGCCTTTTACAAATCCAAACTGGATAGGGTCCAGAGTTTGGAGATTACCAATGTCTTTGTTTATGAGTTCCATGATGATACGTTCCATGGCCTTGCAGACCAGGCAGGTCAGGATAATGGTGCAGTAGTTCCCGGGGTCCATCATGGCTCCCCCTTTGTGGAGTGGGATAACCGTTGCGGTGCGCCATTCAGTGGGCACAAAGCCTGAGGTGAGGCTATGATTGAACATGGTACTTAGTTAGGGTGCCAGTTCATTCTGTAGTTCGTGTAGAAGGCAGCCTGGGATATTGTCAGGTCCCATGGATGCTGTGTTCTTGGCTTTGGAGAGTGTGTTTTTTTACCTGTGCAGCCATGATTACAAGAATTTTGCATTCTTCCAGTATAGAGATGGGCCCTCTAGGGGGTGAGAGGGGGGGTAAACTTATCTGCCAGGATGTTGGCAATATCAGTTGGTTCTGTATATTTAGTGCCATTGTGCTGTAACTCAGAGCAGATCTGAGAGTTGCCATTGAGATTCTTGACATAGCTATAGAATGCTTTGTGGTTGTCTTTAGAGTCAGTGGCAATTTTGTTTTCGTAACTAGCTTTGGAGGATTTTATGAGGGATCTCCACTTCTTACTGAGGTTGACCAGGGAGTTCCTCCAGTCATGGGATTTTACTCTTTTTTTGCAACAGTTTCTTTCTTCTGTTGTAGAGTTTGTTTATGGCAGAGGACCACCAGACTGGCTTCCTTTTTTTGGAGGATAGCATCTTGGTTGTATTAGGGATAGCATGATCCATGCACTCGTGTAAGTGCTTATAAAGTGCATTTGTGTAGGATTCAGCAGTCGTACCTCTATTGTCCATCTGCATGGGTGTCATGAAGTTTGCACTTCTTTCTTAAGAAGTGTGAAGTTGGCTTTGGAGAAGTTTTTTATGGTGATTTCCCTAATTGGGGGTGGGGGCAGGATGTGGATGTCTAGAGTGATTAGCTTGTGGTCAGATCTGACCGACGAGGAATTGACCTCTGGTGTGGAACACCGGTTGCCCATGTTGGTAATGACCAGGTCTAGGATATTGCTGCCGCTGGTGGGGGTGTGAGTAAGTTGATCCAAGGCATTGGAATTTATGAATTCCAGAAAACGTTGCGCAAAAGATTTGGTACATGAGTAGTTTTCCCAGTTAATGGCGGGGTAGTTGAAATCGCCCATTATTAGGGTGTTGGGTTGTACCCTAATACTTTCCAGCATATCAAGAAATCAGGAGTGGGAATCCTGGGACATTTTGGGGGGTCTGTAGCAAGCTACAATTTGGATTGCAGTCTTGCCCAGAGTTAGTTGCACTTGGATACTCACAAATGCATTGTGCTGTGCAACTAGCCTGGAGGTGTGGATATCCTTAATGAATATAGACACGCCTCCACCTTTAGTGCTTCACTCTGGGTTAGGTGGCCGAAAGGTGTGGTATGAATTATAGCCTGGTAATGCAGGGGTACTCTCTGGAGCTATGAACAAGGTCTCTGTCACTGCATAGATGTCGATGTTCTCCATTTTAAGGAGTGCCTCGAATGAGTGTATTTTGAGATTTAGACTTCTAGCATTGAGTAGCATTACCCTCAGATTTTGCTTGCTTGTACCTGTTACGGTGATGAATTTGTCATTTGAACCTTGCCTAAAAAAGGCACTATAGGGTTGGCAAGAGCCTTAGCCAGTATCCGGAATCCCAAGGGCGACAGGTGCAGGCCATCTCTGGCAAAGCATCATGGTCTGTCAGTCATGTCGTCCCAGGCAGACGAATACTGGATCCCCTTAAAATGACACCAGAAGCTTAGCCAATTGTTGAAGTCAATCATTTTGTCCTTGTACTGTTGTATCATTCTGGGTGATGGCAGGATGCTACTCAGGGCCAAGGTCATACCTGCCTGGGCTACAAGATCGGAGAGCTCCTCCATGTCTCTTTTCATATAGTCCAGGGAGGTATGTCTCGGGTCATTCACACCAGCATGGACAATGACAGTGTCATATTTGTACTTGTTGTGGAGTGACCTGAGTGCATGTGTTATGTGGCAGATCCTGGCACCTGACAGGCAGCTTGACAGTAACTTTCTCCTTGTTTAGCCTGGTGAGTGGAACATCAGTGTGCCTGACTATAGAGTCACCTATGTCTAGAGTGTTGGGTACGTTGTTATGCCTTATGGGCTGTGTTAGAGTGGCACACTGAGTTTGTGGGCTCTGTATCATTTGGGTTGTATTGGGGGGTGGAGTTTGCTTGCGTTTCTGCTTTGGAGGTCCCTGATGCATGGGCAGGTTTTTATTGAGAGCCTCCGCGAATGTAGGTGTGTGTTTTGTGTTTCTGTGTGTGTGTTTTGGTGGTGTAGATTTTGAGGGACTATGTGATGAGTGTGGTGTGGTGCAAGTGTTTACCTTCTCCTCTTGACTGTCTAGTCCAGTCTTGGGTGAAGAGAGCTTTGCTTCCAGTTTGGCTATATAAGTGCATCTCTCACAGGTTGTAGTGTTGGCTGGTAGGAGGAGAGGGTTGTCTGTGTACATGAGGCAATTGCTGCATTGCCCTAAGATGCCCAGATTCATCATTGTCTGAATTAATTTCTGTCTGTGCTTAAAAATATCAGAATGTCGACTTGACAGTAAGCTGGTTTGCTGAAAAATGACTGCCCATGTCGTAAGTATGAATAGCGCCTGAGCAGCATTGAGCTTTGTCTTATCACTGATGCCACGGGCATAGTGGAAAACACCCAGGAAGGACATTGTGATGGACCAGTATAGGGAATGGGGCCACATTTGAGGTCCACATATGTGGTACATCACACTGACTTACTGACTGGCAGTGTCAGGCCTTAGATGCTTTTTCTACTCTTTTTTTCCATTCTGAGTGGAATTGACAGCATCTTGTTGAAACCACTGCCTTAAATTATATGATTTTTTTTTTTCTTGTCTGAGTTTAATGCGGCAGAATTTCCTTTTGCTTTGTTTCTCTTTTTTTTTTTTTTTGCCTGATTATATTCTGTTTTGGGATACAGATATGGAAAAGTGAGAAGTACCTTAGAGCTAGATGAAAGATTTACACCCAGATATACCAACGTCGGAATGATCAGGCTGCTTTTATCTAAAACTGTCATCTGCAGCCAAGCTAGAGACAGTTTCAGCAAAAAACTGAGATTTGTGTCATTGTCCTTGTACACACGCTACCCCAGCCATTACTTTTGGCTCCCTTTTTGGAGTGTTTCACCTCTCTGTTCTCATCTTACACTCCCCCAGGTGCTGCTGTCCTTGAGAAAGCAGCTTGTTTTAACTACATATGGCGGAGTAATGGGCCCATAGCCAGTAACACGAGAGGTATTTTTTTTATGTAACTTGTTTTATCTGTCGGAGGGCCTTGTTGTATACAGCAGTACTCAGC
This sequence comes from Protopterus annectens, assembly GCF_019279795.1. Taxonomy (NCBI): domain Eukaryota; kingdom Metazoa; phylum Chordata; order Ceratodontiformes; family Protopteridae; genus Protopterus; species Protopterus annectens. The sequence continues at coordinate 1,355,614,997 of NC_056747.1, forward strand.
AGTCATGGAGTTACCTATAGACAGGCTTGTGTGGTAATCAAGTTGTGGTGCAATTATTTTAAAACCTTGGAACTCTGTTGTCAGACCTTTCTGCAAGTTGGAAAAGCAGAAGCAAGATCCACAGACCTCCTCCCTGAATTAGTGAACTGGCTGTCTGACATTCTTTCTCTCATGGCATCCCAAGCACCTCTGTGTCTCCAGATCCACTTATGAGATCCCCAGTTGTTTACCAATATAGTTAGGCACAATTTTGCCTGTTTAAGTACATTTAGTTGTATTCTGACTGATTCATTACATAATCTGTGCTGTACTCAGTCAGACTGACAACTTGGAGATAGCACGACCAAGACGATAATACTCCACCTACACAAACCCAGCATAATTCCTCTGCCTTTCCTTAACTAGGAAAAAGCAAGGAAAAGGAAAGTCGCCTCCGAGCTTGGAAACGGCTACGTAAACGGAATTGCTAATGTTCCCAAAGTCAGAGAGGCAAAGGGTAGTGGTTTGCAAGGTGGACCAGGAAACAGGAGCTGATTTGCACAGTCCTAATGGAGGGTATAGAATTCCTAAGTTCCTGCTGGAAAAAAGCGTTATTTATGTCGTGTTTTGTGGGGTTTTTTTTTGCTTGACTTGTGAGGTCTGCCTTTCTTTCTTTTTTTAGAGAATTACCGAGCTTAGGGGTGTTAATAATACATCAGTTTTCTCAGAAGCTGTCAGTGGTAACTTTGACAGGTTAAAGATGATTTAAGAACTTGAGACTATTAGGGAAAATATTAAATCACTAGATGAGAAAATCAAATGCTTTGGATGTTTTAAAGATTATATTCTTTTATACAACGGTGTAGAAGCGAAGGATGACAGGCACCGGGCTTCCATTGTGACTAGGAAACAACATAAACTAAAAAGAGACATTTTGGCTTATCAGGCCAAACATGCATATTTATTACAAGATAGGGTAGAAGACCCTTCTGTTAAGATCTACAACAGCAGTGACAGTGGAAGTCCTGCTTTAAACAGTGGGGCTAAGGAAGCCACAAATACTATAGCATTTTCAACAACAAATGATGTTGGTTCTAGAGGTTCTGACAGGAACATTGGACACAATAGTGTATCTAATGGAGAAGTCGGCACCATTTCTGACTTTAACAACCAACATTTTAGCAATTCTTCTAATGGAAATTATGCTGAAATACTTGTCAATGGAAAGCAGGGACCTAACCAAGGCCCTTTTCCGCTGGCAGTGCCAGTCAACAAACAGACTCAGAAGTGGAACAATACGTCCCACAACAAATGGAAGGGGAAAGGGAGAGGAGATACCCCAACCAGAGGAAATACAAGTGAATACCACAAGACAAGCTGAAGATTTTAGTATCAATGTTATTAATTTATCTGGAGTTGCTTTATCCACTGAAACTGTTAATGTTTTGAAAAAAGGTTTTTCATTTATACCTAACAATAGAGTGAATATTGGTAGATTGTTAATAGATTTTAGATTATATTTAAGAAAATTGAACCTACAGTATATAATGCATGATGTGTTGGTCACTGTTCAAACTCCTTCCATGACTGGGCCGAAAAAAGCTAGTACTTTTAACCCCCCACTGCATACTACTTTGCAAATGTTTCAAAATCAATGTGAAAATGAGTTTTGCAGGATGACAGGTTATGTAAGTGATGACAATCTAAGTTCCTCTGAAAAGGGAGCTTTGCAAGATTTATGCAAAAATTCTGATATTAGAACAATGAAGGCTGACAAAGGGGGTAAAATTGTGGTCATGGAATACCATTCAATATAATGAATCTATGATAGACATGTTAAGTGACAGTGAGACATACAAAGTGACTAGTGTCAATGTTGTTAAAAAAAGTTTTCAAAGAGTTGATACACTGTTGTTTGACATGTTTAGCCAAGGAGAATTAGATCATCAGAGTTATGAATATTTTTTGGTCGAACACCCAAAATTGGCTACATTATTTGGCATTCCAAAATTACATGTTGACCAGCATAACCCACCTTTTAGACCTATTATTTCCGCAAAGCATTCCAAAACTGAGAATATATCTATTTGGCTTGACTGTATTCTGAATCCTATTGTACAGAGAACTAGATTTTTACATCAGAGATTCCTGGCATTTATTGGAAGAACTAAGGAATATAGATGTTTCATCTAGTTCTGTCAGTTTTGCTACTCTTGACGTCAAGTCCTTATATACTGCTATCAAGCAAACAGAAGGATTAAAATATTTGAGGGAATACCTGACTTTATATTCTGATGTTGAGAAACACAAGGTTAGCACCATTTGTGATCTAATGGAGTTAGTCCTAGAGAATAATTTCTTCATATTTGGTAAACATATTTATCAACAGATTTCAGGAGTAGCAATGGGAGCGAGGGTGGCACCAGCCTTTGCCAATTTGGCTATGGCAAATTGGGAGCATAAATTTTTGGTTAAACATCATCTTTTCAATAGGGCACTTGCATATTTTAGATTTATAGATGATTTACTTTTTTTGTGGAATGGCACTTTTGAAGAATTTTCTGACTTGGTGACAGATTTGAATCACAGTACTGACTTCTTGGTCTTCAAATTGAGTGGTTTTGGGGACAACATTCCCTTTCTTGATGTCCTCCTTAGTATAGATACAGTTAATAACACATTGAAAAGGCAAATATACAGGAAAGAGGTTTTTGCGAACCAGTATTTACACAAGGACAGTTTACATCCTACACATATGAAAAAAGTAGTAGTGAAGGGCCAAATAATTTGTTTGAGTAGGCTCACCACTGATGATGATGTATTTCAAAGTGAAGTAGGATTTTTAAGGTCACTATTCTTGTATAGAGGTTACGCATTAGACTGGATTCAAAAAATAGAGAAAGAGGTAATTTCTTTAAGGAAGGGGGTTGCTAAACCGATTCTTCTTTCTAGTCAGATAGGTTTAAGTTCTGGTTCCAAAGTTTTGGAGAATACCAGTAGTTACCACCTAGCGTTCCCTTTACCGATTGTTGACGAAATGTGGCTCATCAGGGACATCATCATTAACAATTGAAAAATGATATTAGGAAATACATATTTGGTTGGTACTTTAGGGATGAAACCCACTTTCACTTACAAAAGAGTTAAAAACTTAAAATCTATGCTGGAAGATAGATCATTATAGGTATCAGGACACGACAAGAGCAGCCAGTATTAAGAGGGGTACTTATGCATGCAATAACTGTAGGCAGTGTAGATTTATTAGTAACAGTACTAGTGTATTCATAAAATCTCTTAATTACACCATTTGGTCTAAGAGTTATTACAATTGTAATTCCGATTATGTTGTTTACATCGCTAATTGTGTTTCATGTGAACATTATTACGTAGGAAAAGCTAAAAGGCTTCTAAAAAGAAGAATCTATGAGCACAATTTGGCTATAAAAAACAAAGATCAGTTTAATTCTTTGGCCAAACATTCTTTAACATGTAGAGATTTTAAGAAATTTCAATTTTCAGTTTTGGAAAAAATCAACACTAGTGAATGTGGAGGAGATTTAAACAACGTCTTAGAATGCAAGGAGACATCGTGGCATTTTTTTATTGGGGGCTGATAGGTTGCCTGGCCTCAGTGATTATATTAATTTAAAATGTTTTTTGAAATATAGATAGGGGTTTGAGACCATATGCATGTGATCCATGTGTGTTATGTGTGAGGTGTACATGTGTGTACACATACATGTTCAAATTACTCTGATTCCCTTCAGAGACATGATATGATTTACATTATTCATATATATATATATATATATATATATATATATATATATACGTATTTTTTTGTTTTATACATATATTACATTTTATATATATTATAATATATACATTTTGGTGTGTGTACTTGTGTGTATATATCATCATTATTTTTATATTGTCATATATTTTTTACGATGATTATATATATATATATATTTTCACATGTGTATTTTATATTTTCATAGTGACTGCTTGGTTCTATGTTTGTGTGTGTGTCTGTGTGTGTGTGATGTGTGCGTGTGTGTGTGGGGGGGGGTACATGTCTATATGTCCATATGTGTGTGGGTGTGTGTATGCATGTGATTGTTGTTTCTACGTGGGAGAGGTCTTTGGATATGCATTTCATATGCTCAAGTTGATTATTATGCTATTCACACAGCATGAATTTACATTGCACTTTTATGACTGTATTTTTGCATTTATACATATGTATGTGTATATACATTCATTTGTGTGTGTATATAAATATATATATATATATATATATATATATATATATATATATATATTTTTTTTTTTTTTTATCATTGACAGTACTTCATTTTTGTAGAAAATCACATTTGTTATTTTTTCAGTTTGATGGTCATGATGTCATTTCCTGTTTAGTAAGTTATTTAAGGAACTGGAAATCATCTGAAAATGTTTTTGAGGAAGTTCACGTATTAAGCAGTGGATGAAAGCGCTAAATTTTTGGCTTCTGGTTTACTTATTTTTTTTTTGCCAGCAGATCTGCAGTTCATTTAAGCTGAGAGCTGACATATAGTGCATATAATTTAATTATCTCCAATAAGCTGGGTCTTCGGACTCCCTTGCTGTTTTAGATCCTGCATGAATTGAGGTGTGGTTTAATATGAAGGCTAAACGTGTGCTCATCTACTATGAAGCTGGTGATTGTGACCCATTGTATCTTCCTAAGTTCTAGGCACCTGTTCATCTGTAGTTAGTATGTTTTCTGGTGTTGCTTTGGCTATAGACGTATGTGCTTTTGAAAGCTTATACTTGCAAGTGAAGGAACTCTGAGTGTTTTTCTCACATCTGTACTTTTGCTTATTAAAAGCAGTAGTGACTGTGGTATTTATATCCATTGTATCCCTACTCATGAAACTTTACTTATTTGGCCTTTTTATTGGCATATTTTGGTTTGACTTGGAGATTGAAACTAAATATGTGATCGGATGGACAACATTGAAAAAGATCCTGTTTTTTTAGGGTATCACATGATCTTCACAACCAGTCATTCTAAACATAATACATGAGACTTAGGCAGAGAGTGATGATGTTACTTTTAAAATGTGTACTCGACAGACCTCTTTGCCCATCCCATGCTAAGCTCAAAGTCAATTACCCTTTTGCAACTAGTATCCCGGAATATTCTGAGCCCCCCCCCTTCTCCCACAACTGCAGTCCAGCATTCTACCATGTTCAGATGTCATTCCATATCACTGTTGCAGTATTCTTCACCTAAAGGATCTCGTGCCAAGGATGGCATAATGTCCGGCCAGTATATCAAAGCTTTAATTCTTACATAGGTTCATAGGTTGGTACTAGGCTATCAGCCCTAGGGCCTATACAAGCCTAGCCATAACAATTCCCTGGCTATTTCTTCCCACATTATTTACTTTCCTGGACCCCTGTCTAGCAGGGTGACTGACATGATCCCTGGGGTGAATTTCCTTTCTCCCATCCAATCGTCAAGGTTCCTCTTGAAGAGGTCCAAAGAGGCACTCTGCTTGACATGTATGGGCAATCTATTCCAGAGTCTGGGGAGTCTCTGGGTCAGGAGCCTATCCCTCCAGCATGTTTTGTTTATTGTGATGACAAGGTTTAGATCCCTGGAGCGTGTAGCTCTGAGGGATTGGGATTTCTTTAAGTGTAGCATGTCCAACAGCTCTGGATTTGACATGGCCTTGTATGTTAAGCAGAGATTGCCTCTGAGTAGACGATATGCGACAGAGTATAGCTGGAGTTTTTTAAGGCGGTCAGCGTAGGGCATCTGGTTTAGGCCTGTGATTCTTTTAGTGAGGTATTTCTGAGGCCTTTCCAGTTGTTGCAGATGTCTTGAGAGGTACATACCAAATGGGGCGTTGTATTCTATAATGGGTCTAATGAGGGATGAGTACAGTGGGACAATGACCTCCTTTTTTCTGGATGAAAAGCCCTTTGTGATGAGGTGTGCCACATAGAAGGATTTCCTGACTGTTGTGGTGATGTGGTTATCGAAGGTGAGACCACTGTCCACCTGTGTCCTTAAGTCTCTTATCACACTTTCTGTGTTTAGTGTACTGCCACCTATATGGTAATTCATGGATACATGTTTTTTCCCAAAGGGGATAACAATACATTTCTTGGCATTGAGCTTGAGCCCATGGCTCTGGCACCAAGCATCTGTTTCTGTAAGGCCCTTTTGTAGAGTATCCACATCATTTGGGGATTCAATAATGGCTCCCAGTTTGCAGTCATCTGCAATATTTGTTAGCCAGAGTCCCTTAGTGTTGACCTGTACTTCAGAGAAGTAGATGCCAAACAAGAGCAGCCCCAGGACAGAACCCTGAGGTACTCCACTTGTCACTTGTCTGGAGCTGGATTTGGAGTCGGCTACATTTAAAGTGTGGGTTCTATCAGTAAGCCATTTAGCAACCCATTGGGTGACATATGGATTAATGCCCAACTTAGTAAGTTTATCTATGATTCCAGAGTGGGGGATGGTGTCAAAGGCCTTGGCAAGGTCTAGATAGGCTGTGTGGACCACCTTACCCTTGTCCATGGCTCTGGAGACTGATTCAAAGAAGTCAATCAGGTTCAGGAGACAAGATCGGCCCTTCACAAACCCAAACTGGGTGGGGTCCAGTGTTTGAAGGTTGCCAATGTCTTTGTTTATAAGTTCCATGATAATACGCTCCATGGCCTTGCAGATGAGGCTTGTCAGACTGATGGGACGGTATTTTCCGGGATCCAAGGTGGATCCCCCCTTGTGGATTGGGATAACTGTAGCTCTGCGCCACTCAGTGGGCACGAAACCTGAGGTGAGGCTATGATTAAACATGACACTTAGGTGTACTGTACAACAGTCATAAGTTCCCCATGCAAGGTGTAGGGCATGAAGGTAATATGCAGACATTCACCCTGAGAACTTCAGTCCAAATGCTTTTTATTATACATCGGTCTGAATGTCGTCCTCCTGTGCTGGTTACCAGGCCATTTTTTTCAGGTAAGTGCCCCATGGGATTTCTTCTTTTCCTTCTTGCTACTGTTTGGTATTGTGTTCATGTCATCTAGAAAGGAAAAATGTCAGTGTGGGAGGCAGATTCCCCATAAAGGCTGTCATGGCCAGTGTCTTGTCTGTTTGGGTGCTTCCCAAAACCATACCCAGTGTTCTATCTGCCAGAAGTGCGTGCCCAAGACCCTAAATACTCACCTCTCATCCTTGGCCATATGTCTTGAGAAATGGCTCAGGATGCTATGGTGGAATCCTACCATCCTGATGGCCAACTGTCTGACAGAAAGAAGGCCAAAAAAGTTAGGCTTGATCCAGTTGTTGTCTGGCCTCTCCAGATTTATTTATTTAACATGTGTTGACCGGGAAGGTCCGGCTAGGACAGAACCTGTTTTCAGCTCCAGATGTATGTCTTTGGAATGTGGGAGGAAACTGGCAGAGAAAACCCAAGCGAACACAGGGAGGACATGCAGACTCTGCACAGAAGGCACTCCAGCTGAGAATCAAACCAGAATACCTCTTGCTATGAGGTAATGATGTTAACCACTGCGCTACCCAGATTCTCTCTAGATGCATAAAACTGCCAGAGGCCAGCATGGATCTGAACTCTAGCACACCCTTGGAGGCTTTTCCAACATTTGGACTTGACATTGAGAGTGAACCTTAATTCATAATATCCAAGGGACTGAGACAGATTCCTCAGATTTTAGTGAGGGAGGAAATTACTACCACCATTACAGAGTCACACCAGTAGTCTGACCCTCCACGATTGTTTTTGGGCAGACGTTCTTTAGAAAAAGAAACAGAAGACCCGTGTTGTAAAGGATCCCCAACATGAATGACAGGATTTTACTCAGGGTTTATTTAATGCTTTGATGGCCTTGAAGCCTCCTTATGGGGTCTGTGTCCCCCCCCCACCCCCCAGTCTTCCACTCCTGTTAAGAGTCCTGGAGAATTGGATTCCTCAGCTAAAGGTTCTGACTCTGGGGAAGAATTCCTGGCCTGTTCTTCCTAAATTCTTCCCCCTGGACTATGGCTTGGAGGAAGAGGATTTTTTGAGTCCAGACTGTCCTTGGAAGAGTTGTCCTTTTGAGATACTATTACCTGCATGAGGGACTATTTTAAAAGGGACTGTTCCCAGGTCTGTAATATTCAAAAGAGATTCTATGAGCTCCTCCAGATGGAGTCTGCCATTTTGGATACATTTTCCTCCAGCTTCTGTTGCCCCTGACTCTCAGCCTCCTGCACCAAAGAAGTTTGATAGGTTCTACAAGGTGCCTGAGGACTGCAAATTTCTTTTATAAGTGCCCTTCTGCTGATCCTTCATTGGTATCAGTTTCTTCTGACAAGACCTCTAAGTTGTCACCTCCTACTAATCTGTTTCCTTCTAAGGATAGTAGGGCCATGAAGAGGCTGTGCCACCTTGTCCTTTTGGACCAGACTCATATGAGCAGGTATGTTTTGGTCATCCTTTTCCAAGTTTTTAAGGTGGGTTTCTAACCTTCCTGACTTGGAGGGGAAGGCTTATGCCATTCCCCTGCTGGGCTTCACTTCACAAGTTGCCGAATTAATCAGATGCAGCTAACAATTCCTCCAGATCTGCTGCCTTTGGCTCAGTAACGAGGCTTTATTCCTGGCTGCATCTTCAGGCTGTGGCTGATTACATCTAGGCTAAACGTTTGGATGCTGCTCTAAATAACAAAGGTCTTTTTGGATCTAGTGCTGGCTTAAGTCCCTCCAGGACAAGGGTTAAGGCCTTACTAGAACTGAAGCATATTTTTGTTTTCTCTAATCTCAGGTTTCAAACTATGCTTCCAAGTCTGCTTTTGTTCGTTGTTATGTAAGGGTAAGACTAGTTTGAGGTGTGTTCCTCCTGCTAAGCCTACTCAGACTCCTTCCTCCCAGAAATCTTATTTTCAGGATAAGCCTGGTTCTGTTTGGTGTTTGGCCTTCCCTTCTCCTCAGAGTTCCCTTGTCTCTTCCAAACTGACCTCAGATTCTTGGGTCCTCTCGATTATCCATCAGGAATATTTCATGGTTTGGAAATCCCTTCGTCCCCTTTCAGGCATTCCTCAACCTCCTCAAGATCAGCTTCCTCATTTTCCAGAGACTCTTTTGGATCAGGGCACTATTCAGCTTGTTTCATTCACCCAGGTGGGAAAAATTTTACTCCAGAATGTTTTTAGTCCCTCAAAGGAGGGTACATGGAAGCCAATTCTGGATCTTTCTCTGCTCAACACCTTTCTCAAGATTCCTTCTTTGTGGATATCCCTGTTCTTCCCCAGCCCTTCATGGTTTCTCTAGATCTCAAGGATGCCTACTTTCACATTCTCATTAACCTTTGGTTCAGGAAATGTTTATGTTTCTCTGGCTCTTCCTTGCATTCTTAGTTCTCTGCTTACCCTTTGGCCTCTCTACTGCCCCAAGAGTATTCACCAAATGCCTTGCATTTTGCAGGCTTTGGGTCATAAAGAATTTTCTCTACCTAGACTATCTGCTCATTCAAGCTCCTTCCCCCAGCAGTCTGCTGCAGGATGTAAAGTTTACTGTTTGTCTTTTGCACTTTTTTGGTTCATCATAAACCTCCAGAAATCAGTCCTGATGCCTACACAAGGTTGGCTTCAGACCATTCCCATGCTGGCATCTCTCCCAGGTTCTAGGATTTACGGCCACCACCATTCCCATGTTCTTTCTTGCCCAGCTCCTCTTTTTTAATTTCTTCAAGTCTTTTGAGTTTCTGATACCTTGACGGGAATGGACCCCATTCCTAAGTCAAAGTATGATTAAAGTTCATGAAATTTGCATTGTTTTGATCTTTGATGTCAGCCAGAAGTGCTCTTCGCAGAATCTGAAGTGTGCCCAGTAATGACGACTCCTGCAATTTGTATGGAAATACATGTATCGGTAACTGGTCCACTTTGTAATTTCGAAACCACAAAGCCGAAAACCCAACCACAACTCACATATTCGAAAACACACAACCGCGAAATTCAAAATCCCATAATTATGCTACACATACAGTACACACACAAACATACACACAACTCTCCCCCACAATCAAACTCATCTAAACTACATATAAGCAGGGGGGCAAGCCCCTCTGCACCCCCACACCCCCCACTTTATCTAGTGTAACTCCAAGATCGCACAAACAGAAACACAAATGAAACACACACACACATCTTACAGTCCCTCAGACACACACATAACAGTCACAACACACACTTACAGACACTAAACCCCTAACCAACATACTTACACACACAAACTTACTAAAATTAAACCTAAACATCCACATACCATACCAACGGAAGCAGAAATTCAAAATATCCGTGCTTCGGTATTTTGAATTTTGCTCTTCTGCCGGTTTCGGAAATGTGTGTCTGCGGCTTTGTAAGTTTGAAATACTGCAATTTGAGATTTCAGTATTTTGAATTTACAAAGTGGACCCATCAGTGACATATCTAGATACAATTGTAAATAATTTTTTATAAAACAGTGTAAGAAACTTCTCTGTGTGGAAGATCTTCAATCCATATATATCTAGTTAATCACTATATATTAATCAGATCAGATAATGGTAGTAGAGGTAGCGAAGTTAAACTCATCCTAAGTAAAAAAAAATATATAATTTAAAATATCGTACAGAATTATTAATTATTTGAAAGTAATCCAAGCAGGGTAGGCAGTCTGTTTCCAGTTGAAAATCCTTTATTACATACACAGACAAGCGATCCAAGTAAAACAAAAATAACAGAGTAATAGTTTCCACAAAAGTTTTCTAACTTTATATTTATATATGTATATATATATATATATATATATATATATATATATATATATATATATATGTGTATGCATATATGTATATATATATATACATATATATATATATATATATATATATATATATATATATATACTTATCAGGCAAGGGAGTGGTTTATTTTGCTGTAAAACAAAGTGTTATTGGTACACATGTTAAATTCACATCCCTTCCCCCATCAGTGTGACATTCGAGCTGGTCCTGCCCTTCTTAGTAGCTGTCATAATAATATAACCCTTATGCACTTTAAATAAAATTAATAATGATGTGGTACCTCTAATTTAACCCGATTATTAAGGAGATTATTAAGTATGTGATTTTATATAAGACAATGTACTACTTGGCTAGAAATATGTAAACCTTAGACCATTTGGTATTCAAAAAAAAAATATATAAATATATACATATACACTTTGCATGTAAAAAATCCATTGTAAAAATCATATTCTATTTTCATAACCTATTATTAACAAAGATCACTTTTGTGCTTCTATACTTCTTCAGGTCTGTGTTCAAGAACCCTAAAAACTATCTACAAAAATATAATTGCATAATTAGTTAGTATTGTTATTACACATCATTTTGAATAAAGTGGAAAAAAAGAGAACCAGAAAAGGAAAAAATAATAAGAAAAAATGTATGATGATGGAAACAAAATATACACTTAATTTAAAACTGATTTAATATGGGATTTAAAACCAACAGGGAGAATAAAATAAAATTAGTCATAAAATAAAATACAATTAGTCATGTAAACAATGTGGCAATTTTTTAACTTCCAGTGCACTTTTAATTGAACAGTAGTAGTTTAATCCAGGCTTTCTAAAAGAGCTCAGCTTTAATTGCCACATGAGTTCATGTTTCTCCAGAATATTCGGGATGTCTCCTTCAAGGTCACCCATGTCTATGCGATCCAGGATCTGGAACTTAAAACCTGTGTGTCTTTTATGAAGAGAAAGGTGTTTGGCTGCATTATTTTTACATCCAGAGCAGATTTCTGACAGATGACTTGAAATCCTTCGCTTGAGTTTATTTACAGTCTTGCCCACATAAAATGCATCACATTCATTGCACTGTGCCCTGTAAATTACTTTTGTAGTGTTAGTCAACCCCCCCCCTGCACTGGTCTTAATGATTTTCTTTAAATATACAGAATGTGCAATTAGTTTCACATCTTTTAGTGCTTTTCTCATATGGTCTGTGTTTTAAATTCAACAAAACTTCTAATGTTACTGGCCTTACTGTAAACAAAGGATGGGGATTCACCTAAGATATTAATCAGAAAAGGATTTCCTGTGACAGTGGCCCAGTTTTCTCCAGTAACATTTTAATACTGTGATTATCCAAAGTGTATTTAAGTGTATAGTTAATAATTCTGTGCAATATTTCAAATTATATATTATATATTTTTTATTTTATTTTTTTTTTACTTAGGACGAGTTTAAGTTCGCTACTTGTAATACATTATCTGATCTGTTTAATATACAGTGATTAACTAGATATATATGGATTGAAAATCTTCCACACCGAGAAGTTTCTTACACTTTGTTTTTGGACCCACTATACTTGTTTAGTAGCTTGTTTGAGATTTCTGGGATACCACGGTGATTGCTTGGTTTTAAATTATTTTTTATAAGACCTTTTCCCCTACTACTATTGGAACTGTCTGGGTATCCTCCTTCCACATTCCCTCATTTCTGCCTGCAAATTCTGTACATAAGACACGGTACTCACCGGGTGTAGCAATTTCAATGATCAGTACTACTTTTGTCTTCGTTTCATGGACCACTATATCTGTGCTTCTCACATCTGGTTTTTGAACTGTTGGTGATGGGTGATCCCATGTGATATAAACTTCATCATTTTCTATGATGCTTTGTGGCTCATGTTTCCAGTGTTTTTCAGCTACTTCAATACCATAATGTTTACATAATCCCCAGTGCAATGGTTGTGCCACATTATTATGCCTTTCAGTGTGGGTCTATATTAATTCAACAAAAACTAACTTCAGCGAACCTCTGTTCATCGACCATAAATTAGCAAATGTTCAGCAATCATTTTATATAGGGGACAGGTTAGTTGGCTAGAGTTAGGAATTTTGCCCTTTTCTCCACTGTAGTGCGATCTCGGACTCTGTATCTATAAGTAGGGGAAGTATGATTGTGACACCCCCCACCTCTGTGGGTTTGATATACTGTGGTGTGTGTGTGATGGTCAGACTGTTGGCCAACTAACTCCATTCCCTATGTAAAACGTTGACTAATGTGAACTTTCGCTGATTTATTTCAGAGGTTCACTGAAGTTAATTTGTGACAAAGTAATATAGACCCCTTTCAGTACACCGTCCTGCTGCCATTAGTATAGCACATCCAGCAACAAGATGTGCGACCGTTTCCAATTCGGTTTTACAAAACTTGCATTCGTCTGTTTCTCCCATATGTTCAATGGACTTAGTAAACCAAAGTGTACATAGTCCACTATATTTGGCCACCGATGTTAAACTTTCATCTTTTGATTTAAATTCACCTCTCCTTCACCGTTCCTGATCACACAGCTTTCAACCTTCCATCTCCAGAACGTGGAAAAAATGGGCAAAATGTGGCACACTAGGAAGCTTAAAGAATGGATAGAATTAATTACTTTATACTGATGAATTAATATGATTCAGTATTACTATGTATAGCAGTTGAAAATAGTATTAACATTTAATGTATGGCAGACCCTTTCAATGTGGAGCAGTACGGAACATTGACATTTTTAGATTCAAAATGAGAAACGTTCCTCATAATGAGGTACACTTGAGAGGTATGCCTGATCAACATGAGGTTGTTCCAAGAGTTTTCCATACTTGCAACTATATTTATGCATTTTCCATATATTTTGCCTTCTCATCTGATCTTTCAACTTGTATTCTTTCTATTGTTTTTTGGTAGATTCATTTGTTTCCTGATCTTTATCTACTTCAGGTTTGATTTGCATTCCTACTTGACAATGATATGCTTCTGCTAAACTAAGCAGGGAAGTCTTCTTAGACTTAGTCTGCTCATGTTCCAAAACTTTTATAACATTTGGGTCTTGCAAGGTCAGCAGATAAGTATGCAGTCCCGTGATTGCACATCTATACATGTAGCCAATTTCGAGGAGGGCCATATCTCCTTTAGAATAGGGAATATGTGGTTTTGGTATGCATTCATTTTTGTAAATCCTTTGAGCATGAAGGATCCTCCTTGGTTTCCTGTCCAACCTATCCAACACCTTTTGGGGCCAGTCAATCACTCCAAAACTATCAGTCAGGACAAGAAGAACAAATTGGTTTATACCCTGGACTTTGTTCTCAAATGTCAATGCTGGTTTCAGTATTAATTTTAGTATTCTAAAATATTCCTTACTAAGTTTTAATCACCTTTGTTTGTTGTTGATCCTTCATCAGTTCCCAAATATTTATACACTCCCTCTTGCTTACGTTCTTTTATATCACATTCCTGTCCCAAACTGATGTTTTCTTGCTGCTGCAGCTTTCCTGCTTTAAATGTTACTTTTGCACATTTATCAAGACCGAATGACACTCTTATATCATCTGAAAAAGTTTTGACAACTTGCAGTTTTGCTTTCAATTTCTCATGTGATGAACTATGCAGCTTTAAACTGCCCACTAAAAGAAGATAAGTCTTTACACTCTGTTGTTTTCTGGGACCCAAATTGTAGCCATGACGTAATCTGTTATGTCGACAGCTTAATGGGTTAAGGGCGAGAGAAAAGAGCAGCGGGGACAGAGTGACCCTGGAATGTCCCCCTCTGAACTTTTTTATCTCTGAGACAATAATTTGTCCTATATCATGGCTTAACTACAAAGTGGTCTGCCACTGCTTTATGGTCACAGTAATGCAATCGGTCAGTGTAGGGTGCATCTTGTACATTTTTAAGCACTCTCTTATCCACGAATGTGGGATACTATCAAATGCTTTTTGTAGTCTATCCTTGCCATACTTAGATACTTTCCATTTTTAGAGTTCTCCATTATGACTTTATTTAATAACAAATGATCCTTTGTTCCATATGACTTTCTTTTATTACCCTTTTGTTCTATTGCCATGATTTGAGTTTTATTCTAAATGACTATTAACTCTGTCGGCATCAATTTGCAGTGTTTAGCTTATGCATCATCAGAAGGCTAGTTAGTCAGTACTGCTTGCAGGCTCGCTCGTAAATAGGAGTATTGTTTTTCCTCCTTTTAACCAGGCTGGTGTTTGTTTGGGGTGTGCATATAAATAGTTCTTACTCATGGCTAAATCTTCTTGTAAAGATGTTAATACTTTTAGCCAGAAGTTAAGTACTGCATCTGGGCCTGGGGGTTTCCATTTAGGAGCTTTTCTTAACTTTGTTTTAATCTCACATAGGATCACAGGATCATAAGAGGTTACTAGGCTGTCAACCTTAAGGTAATTTCAAGCCTAGCCATTTCATCCCAATGTAGTACAATAGATACTCTAGTCAGTACCTAGGATTGCATTTAGTAATGACTGCCCATGTCCAGGAGGGTTGTGGGCGCTATCCCTGGTAAGAATTTATGGTGCCCTAGCCACTCTTCCAGGTTCCTTTTGAACGGTGTCATAGAGGTGCTGTGCTTCACATGAATTTGCAGCCTATTCCAAAGACGCGGCAGTCACTGGGCAGCAAATCTTTCTCTCCAGCATGCCCTATTCAAGTCACAGACCATATTTAGGTCCCTAGAATGGGCATTTGTCATCCAGTTCAATTTATGGATGTGCAGCAAATTCATTAGGTTTGTCAGAGATTGCTCTGTAAACTATGCATAAAGTGTCCCCTAACAAATCTATATGATACTGAGTATATTGACAGAGACTTTAGTCCATCTGTGTAAGGCACATGCTAGAGTCCCTTGATCTTCTCAGTTAGAAACTTCTGAGGTCTCCCCAATTGCTGCAGGTGTTTTGTACAGTACATGCTAAAAGGGGCGTTATACTCAGTTATACGCCTGATTAGTGACATGTATAGAGAGGGGTTATAACCTCCTTTGCTCTAGAAGTGATGCCTTTGCTAATCAAGTGTGCTACACAGAAAGCTTTCCTTACTACAGTAGACACATGGTGGTCAAAGTTAAGGTTGCAGTCTACTTGTGATCCCAGATCCCTTATCACTTTGTAGGTACATAGGTTATTATTGTTAATTTGACAGTGTGAATGGACAGTGTTTTTACCGAAGGGAATGATGGTGCATTTCTTTGCATTCCGTTTGAGCGCATGACTAAGACACCAGTTGCTGGTGTACAGAAGACCCTCCTGAAGTATACTGACATCATTTGGGGACTCAGTAATTGCACCCAGTTTGTAGTCGTCCGCAAACTTGGTCAGCCACAGCCTCTTACTTTTGGCCTGAATTTTTGAGAAGTATATACCACACATTAGGGCACCCAGCACTGACCCTTGTGGCACCCCACTGGTGACAGGTCTGCTGCTTGATGTGGAGTCATCCACTTTGATGGTGTATGACTGGTTTGTGAGGCAAGTTTGCAAACCATATTACAACAGTGGGGTTTATATTCAGTTTGCTAAGTTTATCAGTAATGCCTGAGTGTGGGATTGTGTCAAGGGCCTTTGCTAAGTTGAGGTATGCTATATGCACAGATTTGCCCTCATCAGTGGCCCTGGTGGCCACATCTTTGAACAAATCCACCAGGTTTAACAGGCAGGATCTGCCCTTGACAAACCCAAATTGGGTTGGATCCAGATTTTGGAGGTTGCCAATGTCTTTATTTATGAGGTCCATTGTGATGCATTCCATGGCTTTACAGATTAGGCTGGTCAGACTTATGAGCCTATAATTCCCTGGGTCTGTTGCTAGGCACCGTTTGTGGCGGGTAATAACTGTTGCTGTTCTCCATTCCAAAGGACCAAAGCCAGTGGTTAGGCTATGATGCTAGTTCATGTTTTAGTTTGTTTAGAACGTAGCCAGGGATGCTGTTTGGTCCCATAGACATTATGTTTTTTGCTGTAGGTGGATTGGACTCTCTAAAAATTGGCCCTAGGTGTGAGTGTGTGTGCCTTCTGTGGAAGGTTGGGCGCCGGGCTGGCAACTTGACACAGTAAAACTCCACTGCCAATCATGAGCGGACAGGTGATCCACTGTGGCAACCCCTAACTGGGAAAAAGCCCAAAGAAGAAGAAGAGGAGTTTCAGGCAAGGCTTTAATGATCTGCTCTTTGGATATGTAGGGTGGGAGGGGAGTTGGAGGAAAGGTTTCTGATAACTTTGGAGGTGATAAGGGAGTGAAATTTTCACCAAATCTGTCCACTAGCAGGTTTGCTGCCTCTGCTGGATCAGTGTGTATGATACCATTAGTCACTAGTTTGCCACATGCTTGGGTCCTACCTTTTTAAGCTATGTACGTAGCTGTAAAAGGTCTTATGATTGTCCTTGGTTGTGATCTACGTTTTTCTCAAAGTTACCCTTAGAGGATTTGACATGTTGTCTTCCTTTGCCTGTTGAGGCTGAGGAGGGTGCTTTTTCATTGTTGGGGCCTCACCTTAGTTTTGTTAGACAGCAACGTTTTGCATTTGTTGATGTCTGATATCCACCAGAGTGACTTTTTTTTTCCCCACTTGGGGCTCTGGCTGTTAGTTCATCCTATTTCATATCCTGTATATTTGAAATTCGTATTAGTTCTTTTATTTCTTCTATCGATTTAGCATCTTTGTTAAGTTCAATAAGATCTTCATGGATATTTCTCCAAAATGAATCTATTTCTTCTTTTTTTTGGTGGTGTTTCAATTCCTTTTGCCTTGTTTCCCAGTTCTCTATAAAACTTTTTTGTGTCATCAATAAACTGATTATTTTGCACTTTTCTTTTATATTTATCTACATATCTCTTAAGATTTCCTGCCTCTGCTAATATTTTTAGTTTATTTGTGATAGTGCATGATGGATCTTAATCTGTTCTAATACTGCACATTGCTTTTGTCATATCTAGTATTTTTGTTGATCTGTTCCCTCTTGTATATTCTTCTAACAGTGATACTTCATGTCTTAATTGCTTTATAGTTTTCTCTGTTCAATACTTTCATGATGACATTCAGTTTCTCCCCTTCCTTTCCCTCACTACACTGTGTTCTTGTGGTAAGACATTGTCTGTTATTAATTTAGCTGCACAGTAGTATATCCTATTTACTTCTATCACATGAATCTCAGAGATTTAATACGGTGTAATATTTATGCAAAGGAGAAAGCAAAACTAACCAATACAAAAAGAGCAGCACCAAAGATATTTGAATAGAAATACAGGCAAAGGAACCCAGACGTGGAAAACTTTATAATACAAAAAATAAGAAGACAAAGAGGAAAAGTAGAAAAGGAGATTAGTGATGGAGAAGTTTGATTAAAGAAATAGAAACTGCAAAGTGAAGGATTCAGTGTAGAAAATCTAATTCAAGAGGACAGAGTAATGGATATCCAAGGGGAAACCAGTGGAACAGGAAGCAATTGGTCAGGTGCCATATGAAGATATTTTGGAGCTTTTCACAGGAAACCAGTATAAACATTCAACTGTGGAAACTCTGATGCAGTCAATGTTGAGGAGTGATAGGCAGTGAGTTCCCATATGACACGGCAACGGATGGCACAGGATGAAATTGAAGAGAATGTGCCACAGGAAGATGCTACAGAACTTTCTATAGAATGTCCGCAGGAAATGGAAAACAAGGTACGTGCCCTTAATTTGGAAGAAAATGAGCTAAGAGAAGAGTTCCTTGATTTAATAGACATGGACATATTAGCGATCATTGAAAGAAATAAGACTGCAGAAGGTCAATAAAACCCAAAAAGTCAGAAGTTTGATAAAACAAACACAGTAGTTAGGACTGTCCATAGAGATCCTTGCGACATAACAGAAGTAAACGGGGTATATTACTGTGCAGCTAAATTAATAACTGTTAAAGTTCTACCACAAGAACACAGGTAGTGAGGGAAAAGAAGGGGAAGAAATCGAATACCATAATGGAAGTATCAAATAGTGAAAAATATAAAGTAATTAAGACCAGATGTGTCACTGTTAGAAGACTATAGAAGAGGGAACAGATCAACAAACATACTAAGAAAGATAGATGTGATTAAAGCAATGCACAGTATTAGAACAGACCAGGATCTATCATGCATTATCGCAAATAAATTCAAAATCTCAGCACAGGTGGAACAGTTAAGAAGATAAACATAAAAGAAAAGTACAAAATAAGCAGTTTATTGATAATCCAAAAAGTTTTATAGAGAATTGGGAAACAAGGTAAAAGAAATTGAAAGATTGCCAAAAAAAGAAGTAATAGATACATTTTGGAGAGGTATCTATGAAGATCCTGTGGAACATAACAAAGATGCTAAATGGATAGAAGAAGTAAAAGAAAGAATAAGAAGTTTAAAGGTACAGAATATAAAATGGGATGAAGTAACAGCCAGAGAGACTGAAACTAAGTTAAGAAAAGCCTCTAATTGGAAAACCCCAGGCCCAGATGCAGTACCTAACTTTTGGTTAAAAGTATTAACATCTTTGCACGAAGGTGTAGCCATGATTAAGAATTATTTATATGTATACCCTGAACAGACCTGGCTAACAACAGGAAAAACAATGCTCCTACTTAAGAATGAACCTGCAAGCTACCTTAAAAATTATAGACCAATAGCTTGCCTTCTGACCAGGTATAAACTACACAGGAATTGATGCCGACAGAGTTTATAGTTATTTACAAGAAAACTCTGTTAGGGCAGTAGAACAAAAGGGTGATAAAAGAAAGTTATATGGAACAAAGGATCGTTTGTTAAAGTCATAGTGGAGAAATGTAAAAAGGGGAAGAATCTAAGTATGGCATGGACTCCACTGGCAGCAAACTAGGTTAAGGGACAAACTCAGAAGGTTGCATTAATATTCATGAGTTGATTCACCAATCAGTGTTGCAGGAAGTCTATATAGGAAGTGATTTCAAAATTACCAACTGTCTGATGAAGTTTAACATATGGTTTAAACAAAAGTGCTAACCTGATTTTTTTATTTTCAGCAAGTAAAGGATTTTGTGTGACAATTCAACCTTCTGGGTTTGTTCCTTAACTTAATTTGCTGCCAGTGGAATCCGTGAACTGCTTTTGTTTCACTTCTGAGTTTACATTGTGTTTTTTGCTTTTTTGAGTATGGCATCTGGTAGTTTGACGGATTCTTCTTTGGCTGGCCTTCCACCTGGACAAGATCAACAGGAATCAATGGAAAAAGGCATATGCAATCTAACTGCCTTAATTCTGCAACTTTCCCAAACAGTCGATGAATTATATCAGCGTTTTAGTGAGCAGTGTACTTCAGGAGCTCCTACTACCATCCAACCACCTGGAGGAGCTGTTCTTTCAGTTAGAGACTTTTCTAATACTCCACTCTACCTAGCTACTACAGAACATCATCCTTCAGTAGAAAAAATGGATTTTCCTAACAGAAGTGAACTATTACAGCCAGCGAAAGATGCAAATAAGCCAACAGGGAGACTAAATACTAACCACAATGCTGGAGGGGTTGGTTTTACTTCTAGGAATGACTGGTTGGATGCTTCTTTTTTCATTTTCAGCAGACCACAGGCAAGCTGCAACTGCAGCTGATGGTAAGCTAAATGAGTACAGTTAAAAATTAATGAAATGTAAAAAGCTCCAACTAGAAAATGCATATCTTGGAGAATGTATTAAACTGAAAATTATTCCAAAAGGCTTAAGGCTATGGAAGTATCCAACAGGCTTAGTCCCTGACTCACCTTTACAAATTGACTTGCTCAATTTGTTTGATAGAGTTGGGTTTGAGTTTCTGGATGTAATTTTCAAGAAATCAATATTCTGAGCAATGCTTTGACTTTGCTGGATAAAAGCTTATGAGATGATGTTTCATATGAAAACTTTAAATATGAATATCTACGTATTTTTAACAGTACTGACCACAACATAGGCAGTCTTAAAAAAGGAAAGACTAATAAACTAAATAGAGATCTGAATGACTACGCTAATGGGTTGGCATATCCAAAACCACCTGGTTCTCAGTTCAAAAGGAAAAAATTTCAAATTTGTTCAAAAAAAAAACATCCCTTTGACAATTTAAGACAAGACACTGAGTGTGCACTGGACATTGACTCTGGTGGTGGTGAACCCCCAAATTCTGATTTAGAATATGCTGGTCCAAGAAGGTCTGAGAGAAGTAGAAATACGTACGACTCTCAGCCAAGGCAAGGTACACAAGGTGATTTCCAAGAGATGTTTTTTCAGGGGGCCAGGCCCAAGAGGAAGAACTGGAGGACATAAGTGGGGCATTGGACTTGCACCTCAGTGATATTTGTCTCCTTTATTTTCACCAAGAGGGAGAAACTCAGTTTCAAGAACTTATAAATAATGATTACACCATAGTTTTTAACAATGAGAAAGATTTTAAAGTGTATAACTACTCAGATATGAATATTGACATGGAAATTGCAAATTTATTAGCTAGAGGGCATGACCTTTGTGCCGAGTAGAACTTTTGATTTCCCTACTACTGTCATAGATATTCACTTGTTTTCCAGGAAGTTGAATTTTCTCTTTTATACCATGACAACTTGCATAGAGTCAGTGATAATCTATGGAATATAAGCTCAATCCATAATCCCCCCACCCCAAACTTGTCTTCTATGAAAAACTATGTGAATTAGACCTTAAGAGCTTGCAGAAACACAGAAATGGACATCTCACAAATAATTTGAACGAAAGTGAGTTAGCCATTCTAGAATCACTGCAAAGAAAGAAAATAAGGGTCATGAAGCCTGATAAGGGGGTGGGGTGATAATTATGAATGTAGACATGTACCAGAAAAAGATGCAGGAGATCTTGGATGCTGACACACACAAACAATGTTGTATTAAATGAATTGGATGGTGCATATAGGAAGATTCACTCACACATGAGCAACATTTTCATGGAAAGGAGAATTGACATTCACCTTTACAATTATTTAAATATTATCACACCTAGAGTACCTGTGTTCTTCAGCATCCTGAAAATCCACAAGGGCCTCTCTAACCCTCCCATGAGACCTCTTGTTGATGGTAGGAATTCCATCATTTCATCCTGTGTACAATATTTAGATTACGAACTAAAGAAAATTATAGAGAAGGAACAACAGATATGCAAGGATTCATGGAGCTTTTTAGCACACGTTAATGAAATTCCCTATGATGCCAATGACACTCTAGACTAATAAACTAAATAGAGATCTGAATGATCTTTATACCATCATCCTACAAGACATTGGCTTAGAGTGGGTGAATGAGATGCTGTTGGAGCACAAGGTAGCTCATGACACTATCACTTTAATTTTAGAACTCTTAGAATTGGTTCTCAGTAACAACTTTATCTGTCTTGACAACTACCTGCAGAGTAGAGGGGTGGCCATGGGGTCACCATGTGGTGGAGCTTTTGCCAATATTGTAATGGTGTATTGGGAGAAAAAGTTTGTGTTCCAGTCTAGGTATTACCCAAACATCAGATTATATCTCTGGTTCCAAGATGATATATGTGTAATTTGGAAAGGTACACACAGTGAATTGGGGAATTTTTTGAATCACATTAATGAGACCACCACCTTCCTTCAATTTACATGGAAGTACAGCACTCAATCTATTGATTATCTGGCTGTTTCTTGCACTCAGTCTATTGATTATCTGGCTGTTTCTTGCACTCAATCTATTGATTATCTGGCTGTTTCTTGCACTCAATCTATTGATTATCTGGCTGTTTCTTTTGGGGTCTTTCCAGTTGCTGCAGGTGTCGGGTAAGGTACATCCCAAATGGGGCATTGTATTCAATTGTGGGCCTGATGAGTGATGAGTAGAGGGGCACAATGACCTCTCTTGATCTAGATGTGAACCCTTTCCTGATCAGGTGGGCTCTATAGAAAGTCTTTCTAACCACTTTGGCAGCATGATTGTCAAAGGAGAGATTACTATCTACTTGGGTCCCCAAATTCCTAATTACTTCTTCCGTATTTAATGGATTACCACCTATGTGGTAATTTGTGGGCACTTTGTTTTTCCCAAAGGGGATGACTATGCACATTTTGGCATTTAGCTTTAGGCCATGGCTCTGGCACCAGTTATCCATCTCTCTGAGACCCTTTTGGAGAATGCTTGTGTCAGTCGGAGAGTCAATTATGGCACCCAGTTTGCAGTCATCTGCAAACTTGGTCAGCCATAGTCCTCCCATGTTAGCCTGTACCTCAGAGAAATATATACCGAACAAGAGAGGTCCCAGGACTGACCCTTGTGGGATGCCACTTGTAACTGGTTTAGAGTCTGACCTGGCACCTGCAATTCTGACCATGTGGGTTCTATCCCTGTGCCAGTTTGCATCCCATCTTGTGACATAGGGATTGATATTTAAGCTGGTGAGCTTATTTATGATGCCCGAGTGAGGTATTGTGTCGAAGGCTTTTGCGAGGTCCAGGTAGGCTGTGTGGACTTACCTTCCCTTCATCTATGGCCTTGGTGACTGTTTCAAAGAAGTCAGCCAAGTTCAAGAGACAAGATCTGCCCTTAACAAAGCCGAATTGAGTAGGATCCAGTGTCTGGAGGTTCCCAATGTCTTTGTTTATGAGTTCCATGATGATACGCTTAATAGCTTTGCAGACCAGGTTAGTCAGGCTTATAGGGCGATAGTTTCCGGGGTCCATTGTGGCACCACCTTTGTGGACCACTGTTGTACGCCATTCCTTGGGTACATATCCTGTAGTGAGGCTGAGATTGAACAGTGACTTTATGTGAGGGTTCAGTTCTTGGAGCTCGTGTAAGACGCAGCCCGGGACACCATCCAGTCCCATTGATGCTGTGTTTTTTGCTTTGGAGATGGCAGCTCTCACCTGTGCATCTGTGATGTCAGGGAGGCTACACTCTGTCGGGATAGACATTTGCTCTTTGGGGGGGAGAAGTTTGCACTGAACCTGTCTGCCAGGATGTTGGCAATGTCTGTGGGTTTAGTGTATTTTTTGTCATTTTGCACTAACTCTGAGCATATCTGGAAGTTGCCACCCAGGTTCCTGACATAACTAAAGAAGGCCTTGAGATTATCTTTAGCGTCTTGTGCAATTTTCCTTTCGAAGCTGGCCTTAGATGATTTTATGAGGGATCGTAGTTTCTTGCTAGTACTGATCAGAGATGCCTTCCCTTTTTGGGATTTTGCTCTATCATGTAGTAGCTTTCTCCTTCTGTTGTATAGCTTATTTATGGCCGGGGTCCACCAGACAGGTCTCCTGCCTTTGGAGGAGTGAGTCTTGGTTTTATTTGGGATAGCACGATCCATGCATTCCTGTAGGTGTCCATAGAATGTGTTTGTAAAGGACTCTGCAGTTTGGGCCGTATTTTCCACTGGCCCAGGGGCTTTGAAGGATTACACCTCGGTTTTGAGAAGTGTGAAGTTTGCTTTTGAGAAGTTCTTTACCATGGTTTACTTGGCTGGGGGTGGGGACGGGATATGGATGTCCAGTGAGATTAATTTATGGTCAGATCTTACCAAATGAGGGGTATACCTCTGGTATGGAACATAGAGTCCCCATGTTGGTGATGATCAGGTCCAATATGTTTTCTCCTCTTGTGGGAGTGGTGACCAGTTCTTCCATAGCATTTGAGTTTATAAATTCTAGGAACCATTGGGTGAGGGTGTTGGGGCTTAAGTAGTTTTCCCAGTCTATGTTTGGGTAGTTGAAGTCACCCAATGTAATGGTGTTTGGAAAAACCTTCATATGGTCCAGTGTTCTCAGGAAAGTTGCGTGGGGTTCCTGAGTTTGGGAGGGTGGTCTGTAGCAGGCTACAAACTGAAAGGCAGTTTTACCCACTGTTAGTTGCACATGGATGGTCTCTGATGCTTCGTGCAGTGCCTCTAACCTGGAGGTGTGGGTATCTTTGATGAATATGGATACTCCCCCTCCTTTTGTGGTTTGGTCCGAGTTTTGGAGCCGAAAAGCATGGTATGAGGTATAACCTGGTAGTGCTGGGGTGCTGTCAGGAGCATTGAACCAGGTTTCTGTTACTGCACAGATATTGATATTCTCCATATTGAGGCGAGCCTCGAGTGCGTGCATCTTGAGGTTTAGACTTCTGGCGTTGAGTAGCATTACCCTTAGTTTCTTTTTCCTTGTGTTGTCTATGGAGGTGGGTTTGTCTTTTGAGCCTTGCCTAAAAAAGGCACTATGGGGGGTGGCAGGAGCCTTAGCCAGTATTTGAAAACCCAGGGGTGACAGGTGCAAGCTGTCCCTAGCGAAGCAACGTGGCTTGTCAGGCATGTCATCCCAGGCTGACAGACACTGGATCCCCTTTGAATGACACCAATACTTTAGCCAATTGTTAAAATTGATCATTTTGTCTTTATACTGTGGCATCATTCTTGGTGAGGGTAAGATGCTACTCAAGGTCAGGGTCATACCGGCCTGGGCTACATGATCAGAGAGCTCCTCTATGTTTCTTTTCATGTAGTCCAGGGAGGTACGTCTCAGGTCATTCACACCAGCATAGACAATGATGGAGTCATATTTGTACCTGCTTTGGAGTGACTTGAGTGCTTGTGTTATGTGGCGGATCCTGGCACCCGACAGGCAGCTTACAGTGACCTTCTCCTTGTTCAGTCTGGTGAGTGGGACATCAGTGTGTCTGATGGTAGAGTCACCTATTACAAGTGTATTAGGTGTGTTGTTTAGCCTTAAGGGCTGTGACTGTGTGGCACACTGACTTTGTGAACTATGTGATGCGTGGGTATTGTTGTGGGGTAGCGGTTGCTTGGATGTCTGCTTAGTAGGTCTCTGCTGCTTGGGCAGATTTGTATTTAGAGCCTCCGAGTATCTTTTTGTGTGTTTATGCATTTGGTTTGCTGATGTGATAGGTCTATGTGAGACTGGATTTGTGGTATGTGTGGTTACCTTCTCCTGACTGACTGACTGACTGTGCCAGTACTGGGTTGAGAGAGCTCAGCCTCCAGTTTGGCTATATAGTTGCATCTCTCACATATATTTGAGCTTGGTGAATTCAAACCAAGAGGTTAAAGGTTAATATTGGCTGCACAAGATAGTGGGTTGCGTAGACATTGGTTTACAAAGTCCATTGAACATGTGGGAGAAACAGACAAATCTAGGTTTGGTAAAAAGAATTGTAAACAGTTGCATACCTCGCTGCTTGGTGTGACATACTAATGGCAGAAGGACTGTATACTGAAAGGCATAATAATGTGGCAAGACTGTTGTACTGGGGATTGTACAAACATTATAGTACTGAAGTGGCTGAAAGACACTGGAAACGTGAGCCACAAAGCATCATATAAAATGAAGTTTACATCACATGGGATCATCCATTACTAACAGTTCAAAAGAAAGATCCTAGAAAACCAGATATAATGGTCTCTGAAATGAACACAAAAGTAGCATTGATCATTGTAATTGCCACACCCAAGTGACTACAGTGTCTTGCATACAGGGAGACACAAAGTCATAAAATATCAGGATCTGCAGACAGAAATGAGAGCAACGTGGAAGAAAGACACCCAGATAGTTCCAATAGTAGTAGGAGCAAATGGGTCTTATAAAAAAGAATCTACGATTGTATTTAGATATGTTACCAATACATGCAACTGTATACGAACTGCAGGAGGAGTCATTACTGGGCACATTACGGGTGCTACGAAGAGCACTTCTGGCTGACATCAAAGATTGAAACAGTACTAATTTCATGAATTTTAATTGTACTTTGACTTAGGAATGGGGTCCATTCACATCATAGTAGAAACCCAAAAGATTTGGAGAAATTAAAAAAAAAAGACAATCCTAATTACTGTGCTCATTTGTTTTATCAAACTTTTAACTTTTTGGGTTTTACTAACCTTCTGTCGTTTGTGTCTTTCATTGATCTTAATATGTCTGTCCATATCTATTATATCAATCAACTTTTCTTTTAAATAATTTTCTTCTAAACTGAGGGTACATTTCTTTGTTCTCCATTTCCTGCAGCCATTCTATAGAAAGTTCCAGAGCATCTTCCTACGTCATGTTCTTTTCAGTTTCATCCTGTCATCTGTTGCTCTGTCACATGGGAGCTCACTGGCCTATCACTCCACATTTACTGTATCAGAGTTTCCTCCATTTCCTGTTCCTTCCATTGCTGTGCAATTCCTACTGAAGGCACCAAAGTATCTTCATATTCTCACCCCACTGGCTTCTCCTTAGTTTGGGTGTCCATTGCTCTACCCTGCTGTGATGTTATCCAAGTTAAATTTTCTACACTAAATCCTTCACTTTGCAGGTACTCCATAACATCAGTTTTTATTTCTTTAACTTCTCCATTACTAATCTCTTTTCTTCTTTTTCTCTTTGTTTTCTTATTTTTTCTATTGTAAACTTTTCCATGTCCAGATGCCTTTGCCTGATTTCTCTTCAAATATCTTTGGTGCTGCTCTTTTTGTATTGATTAGATTTGCTTTCTCCTTTGCATGAATATTGCACCATATTAAACCTTTTTTTCTTTCCCATGGCCATATTTCTTCGTCAGATGTCTCCTGCTCCTCCTGTTTCTCCATACTTTGGGGATTTGTTGTTCTATCATGCTGTGATGTAACCCGTGTTGGACTTTCTACACTAATTCCTTCACTTCACAAGTATTCCATAACTCCAGCTTCTATTTGTTTAACTTCTACTTTACTAATCTTCTGTTCCACATTCCCCTTTGCGATCTTATTTTTTTATTGTGAAATTTTCCATATTTGGATGCCTTTGCCTGCATTTCTCTTCGAATATCTTTAGAGCTGAATTTTTTGTTTTGTAAAATTCGGATTTCTTCTTTACATAAATATTGCACCATATCAGATCTCTCTTTCTTTCCCATGTCCATGTTTCTTTTTTATACATTTCAAAAGTCAAGATTTTGTCCTTTATATTTTCACACTTCCTCAGTCCCTTCTTTTTCCAAACAGCCCAAGATTCTTGGTCTGTATAGTGTTTTTCATGGATCTGCTGTATTAATGAACACAAATTTGCATTTGAAGCTTCTGACAGTTTTTCTTGTGGAAGCATTTTTCTTTCTTCTAATTTCTCTCTTAATTTTTTTTTTTTTTTTAGTGTGTGTATATCCTGTCTGGAAAGTCTGGGCTTCTTACATAATAATACATGATTCCTTTCTTATCCTCAATAGCCCACTCTCTTGTCTGTATGACTCTTTGTTGGCCTATCAGTTTTTATGATTTTTCTGGACTGCTACTTCCTTCTGCAACAGTGGGGCCATCCTCCCCGTGGGCCTGGCCTAGCCCCATTGTCGGAATGTTTCCATGTCTTCTCGTGGATTCTACTCTGCCATTTTTTTCTAGTCCTGGCACCAGTGCATCTAACAGAATTGGGCACTTTTTATCCTGGATGTTGTCCATCCAGCTGTCTTTTTTTATTTTTTAACATATGGTATATGCTGTATAAAATGCAGTATCTGTTTGGTGAGATTTTGTTTAAAAAAAAAAAAAAAAAAAGAGTTGCCCTCATAAAGGCACACAGCATATGAGGAAGTTGCAGTTTTATGTCAAATCAGTGTGGCTCCAACATGGCCGCTCCCTGGAGATCCCTGTTCTTTTTGAGGAAGTTGCAGTGATAGCTCAAATCGGCGTGGCTCCAGCATTGCTGCTCCCTGGAGATCCCTGTTCTTTTTGAGGAAGTTGCAGTGATAGCTCAAATCGGCGTGGCTCCAATATGGCCGCCCCCTGGAGATCCCTGTTCTTTTTGGGGAAGTTGCAGTGATAGCTCAAACTGGCGTGGCTCCAGCATTGCTGCTCCCTGGAGATCCCTGTTCTTTTTCTTCCTTGTGTCAAGCTCGAGCTACAGTGGTAGATTCATCGACTCTCTCTCAGTCCAGGGCCTCCCTTTTAGGCTCCACGTCTCTCTCAGGAACTGTTCACGGATGCCCCAGATGTGGGGTGGGGAGCCTCTTGTGGCCCCCTAAAGGTCCCATGGTCCATGGCCTCCTCAATAGTTGTTTGATCATATAAGCATCAAAGAATCAAAGAGATGAGAGCTTGGCTTTTGGCTCTGCAAGCCATTCATTCTCGCTTTCATCCCAGTCTCCTCAAAGTCTTCGTAGACAACACCACAGTGATGTGGTATGTCAACAAGCAGGGGGATGTGAGAGCCTATCTCCTTTGCAAACCAGCTCTTCAGGTATGAGATCTAACTGTCCTGTATCAGGTGACTCTTTAGGCAGTTTATATTCCCTCAAAGCACAGTCTCATAACAGACTCTTTGAGCAGGTCCAGAACAAAGGCTCATGAATGGATGCTTCACAGAGATGTGTTCCTGGATATTGTCCATCAGTGAGGTTTTCCTCAAGTGTATCTTTTCACCTCTGAACAGGAAACTTCATCAGTTCTGTTCCCCTCTGCCTTTTCCTTGGAAGGGAATGTTTCTGAATGCTTCTCACCCTTCCTCTCTTGCCAAGAGAGGTTTTGCACATGATCAGACAGGACTCTGTCAAAATCTTGCTGGTGACTCCCTTTTAGCCCAAAAAGCATTGGTTCCCCTTCTTTCTCACTTGGCCAGGGACAATCGCATATTACTTCACGAGGTGGATCTTCTCATATAAGACTAGGGATCTTTTGTCCATCCTCACCTGTCCACTCTTCAGATGACACTGTGGGTGATAGGGTTTTGATCCCTTATGTGCACCTCTTTTCTGAGGACATGCTTCAAGTTCTGCAGTAGACAAGGAAACCCACTCCTAGAAAATCGTATATGTCCAAATGGAAATGATTTTCTGTCTGGTGCATCTTTCCATCAGGATCTGCTGTCTGTGGAGGTTCCACTGGTTCTCTCTTACTTGTGTGATCTGCTGCATGTTGGGTTGGCATATTCTTTAGTTAAAGCTCACTTGTCAGCAATATCTGCTTGTTTGCCCTTGAATCCTCCTCTGGTTTCTAGGTTTGAGGTCAAGCAGTTTCTTAAAGTGTCCTGAAATATCAGGGCCTCCCTGGAAGCCTATTCCACCTTCTTGGGATCTCAATTTTTGTACTTAAAAAATTGTCCCAGGCTCCTTCTGAGCCTGCTTCTTCAGCTTCCTTACAACATTGTACTTGGAAGACTGTTCTTTTGGCTCTTACTTCTGCTAAGAGAGTTTCTGAACTTCAGGCTCTTACAGCTATTCCTTCTTTTTTGTTTTTTCAGAGAGACAGGGTATCTCTTCATATGAATCCATCTTTTATGCCCAGGGTGGTCATTGAGTTGTTTCTTAATCAGCCTATTCATCTCCCTTCCTTTTTTCCTTCTCTGCAGTCTGCCAGCGAGAAGGTGCTTCACACCTTCATTTTGTGTAGACAGCTGAGATAATAGATACGACTAAAATTCACAAATTTGAGCAGCTTTTTGTTTTCTTTCATCCCAGGACTGTGGGTTTAGCTGTCTCTAAGTAAACCATCTCCTTCTGGAGTTCTAAGGCCATTTCTTTCTGTTCTTTTCATGGCAGATGTCTTTCATTGACTGTAAAAGCACACACTACTATGGCAGTTGCCTCCTCTGGTGCCTTCTTTAATGGTTTGGATACCAAGTCTATCCTTGAGGTTTCTACTTGGTATTCTGTTCACACTCTCACTAAACATTACTAGTTGGCTATTGTTTCCATTGCCAGGGCTACACTACATGGGTTTGTAGAGGGCTCTTCTGTGCGTTCCTCCTCCCGAGCTTCCTCTTAAGCTGTTGTACTCTCCCTTCGGTGAAGAATACTGCAACGATGATATGGAGGACAATGTACAGCTGTGTAAAATCTTACCATAACAGTAGATGTCCTTCTCTTCAGTATTCAGTCCCTCCTTCCTCCCCCTTCTTTCCTAGCTCTTACCCTTTGTTTTTG
This sequence comes from Protopterus annectens, assembly GCF_019279795.1. Lineage (NCBI taxonomy): Eukaryota > Metazoa > Chordata > Ceratodontiformes > Protopteridae > Protopterus > Protopterus annectens. The sequence goes on from NC_056747.1 coordinate 1,355,645,738, forward strand.
TTGCCCTCCTGTCCAAGGGGTTCCTCCTCTTCCTTTTTGCTTCTGAATGTATATGTTCTTCTCCCTGATGATACTCTCTTCATCCTGAGGATTTTTCGGTTCCGAGTGTGTGCATCTGCCTTATGATGACTTATATGCCTTAAGAACTAAATGCTGTGGTATACTGGCCAGACGTTGGGCTATCCTTGGCAGGAGATCCCTCTGATGAAGAATACTGCAACACTGAAGAGAAGGACATCTACTGTTATGGTAAGATTTTACACAATTCTACTTTTTCATGCCAAATATCTACAAGTAGGAAATCTTAACTATGGTGACATCAACAGTAAACTTAAGAAAATATAGCTATAGTTAGGTTAACTTAAAGCTGGTGCATCACAGAGGACACAGCTCACAGCTGGTGCAGCACAGAGGGCGTGGCTGGTGCATCACATAGGACACAGCTCACAGCTGGTGCAGCACTCAGGACACAGCTGGTGCATCATAGAGGGCACAGCTGGTGCAGCACAGGGGGCACAGCTTGTGCAGCACAGAGGGTGTGGCTGGTGCATCGTAGAGGGTACAGCTCACAGCTGGTGCAGCACAGAGGGCGTGGCTGGTGCATCATAGAGGGCACAACTGTATCCTGCTTTTTGTACTTGAGTTTGCATACCTTACCAAAATGTTCAATTTTTGCTCATTCTTTGCACATTACAGTTGTTAGATGACATTGAGATCTCCTGTAAAACATTTAATCTCTGAGATTCTTTTATTTTCTTTTGTTATTAGTAAGCCTTCTAGCAAATCTTCATGTTTCTCTGGTACACGTGCTCTGTCTAGTATACCTGCTTAGTGCAGCCATGACAGGTCTGCTTTTCATTTTCAGTACCAGACGTCTGTAGATTTAAGGGACATCCTCTGCAGTTTCAGAGGTACCGTGCACAAAGTCTTCCAGAATGTATTGTGCAAGGCTCTGTGATCTGTTTCAGCTGGATCTTGTTTACATCAGACATATTCATGGAATTTCTCACATCCACACACCATTGACAATAATTCCATTTCCATCCCAGTGTGCCTGTTTTGTGCATCCGTAACTACTGATTCGGGCAGTTGGTTTCTTCTCTTGTGTGACCATAGCTCCTGGATCATGCTGATAAGCATCACAACAATAACTGTTTTTTGTTTCTTTTATAAAAATCTAATTTACTTGAACCATAAGCAAATATTTATACAATATTTGGTAAATAAAAAAAAACTTTGAAATGTGTGCATTTTAGATTAAGAAAGGCCAACAAATCAAATTCACAAGATTATAACCACCCATAATAGGAAGCAGATGTTTCCGGTAATAGTTCCCTATTAACTGGAGCATGTCTTAATGTGGAACTTTAGTTAAGATTGTGTTCCCATGTAAATGGGAAAGGACTGCACAGGGAGTCCTGGAAATCTGTTGCAACCTTTTATGTTCTAAAAGTACTTCATGTTGTCCACATATTGGCGATGGTTTGGTGTTATGTCCTGCAGAAGATGCAAAATGTTTCTCGTATCTGAAAATCAAGGAACAAGTTATGAGGGAGACCTGCTTCTTCCACTAGAATAGTTGTTTTTCCTTGGCCATTCTGTCAGGTACTGTCCCCAACAAGCCATGGTTTTGCATCTTTCCTTTTTGGCACCATAATCCCTAATGCTGCAGCTACCATGTTCTGAATTTGTCCCATATTATTTTGACCCGATACTCCCAAATTTAGCGAGAGTAATCTTCTGTATTTTCCCCACATCTCCAACATGTCAGCTTTTTCTTTACTTCCCACCATGCAGTTTGAGTTTGTGTTGAAGTTTTTTTTCAGCACAGATGTATGCATGTTTCTCGGAACTGCAAACTACTGACATGGAGGTGCAACAGTTAAGCTTTTTTTTCTTGTTTTTTTATAATTCAAACATATTTACAAAAGTTTACATAAGCAAGGAACATGACATTATATATGTTCATACGGATGTCGTAGGGGCAACAGTATTGTGACAGTCTTCTTAATACTAAGGCGCTGTTACTTTATACATTGATCAACATAAATTGTTCGGTAAATCATCTTTGACTGTACACAGTAGAGAGCCGATCTCTAGTTGGCTGGGCTGCTTGGAGCTGCCTTCCATGCTGCTACTAGATGACTTGGTTCTAGCCAGATATGACCATGATACCAATCCTAGCAGTATCAGACAAGAGGGTTTTTTTTACCCCAATACTATGTGTTTTTAAAGTGCACTTTCAGTGAATCTGTTAATATTTCTTTCACCGGAATTTTGTTTTCTTGATCCACGTTTTGGCATTTTTAGAAACAGTGGACATTTTGCTGGTGTCCTTTGCTTTGTTTTTGTTTGTGTAAATTTACAGTTTATTTTTTGTCTGGATGTGACGTTTAGGTGTAGCTTTTACATTGTGCTGCGTAACAAGGCATGCGTTTCTGTTTGGCTGGCTTGCTCTGTGCTGGTTTTCCTTATGTACACTTTGCTACCAGGCTGCCAAGTTCTGACTGGGTTTAACCCTGATGGATTATGTCCAGCATCAGGGTGCATTGTACTGCATAGATACAATTGGACTGTTAAGTGTTTGTAGTTGTTATACAACATTGCCTACATTCATCTTGGTCCCTCATGTAGTTTGCACACTTGCTAAAGGTAACACAATTTGCCTGTAAGGCACACTGAGTGACACTTTGTCGCTGTAGAAACTCCTTGTTGCTCTTAGCTTGGTTGCCTGCCTTGTGTGCAGCTGCTATTTGTTTATATTTATTTCTGGTCACCTACGGCTCTGTGCTGCTTCCTGATCAGTTCATAGCCATCATCAGCTGTTGATATCTACATCTCCAGTTACGTTTAGGCCAATTATTAACAGTAAATATAGCTGTCTGTATCTCTATGTGTGGAAATACTCTGATAAATCCTAGAAACAATTCTTGTGTGACACCGGGACATGTGTACACTCTGACACATTATGGCATCCTAGAAGCAATCATTCTGCAAGACCCAAGCCTGCTGACCTTTTGAAGTGTATGTTTTGGGGCATCTAAGCCAACACCTCTTCTTTCTGTTGGTGTTAGCCACGCCTTTAAGTGTGTGTGGCATCTGTTGTCTTAAAGCAAACATGTGTATATCCTTTTTTGTACACTATGTAATTATATGTCAGAAAAATAGTTCAAGCTTTTAGTCAAAAGCATTTATGAACATCAATATACCATTGCTTCTAAAGATGAGAATAGTGCTTTACACACACACACCCTGGTAAGGTCAGATGACAACATGGTCTCCTTTGAAGTAAAAATAAAACCTGGACTATCAGCTAAACCGGGAATGTCCAGGAACTATTCTGAGGCTTAACCTCCTGCTATTAATAAGAACCTGGCAAAATTTCAAGCCCGCATAAACCCTGTGAACACTTCTGCCTATGCAGAACTGTTCACAGAAACCCTGTACAAGCATGTTAATAGCTGCATAGAGGCAGCTGTACCCACCAGGAAGAAGTACAGAACTAACTCAAAAAAACAAGCCACCCAAGTGGAATCACAAAATCAATCGGCCGTATAACAGGAGGAAGAAAATCATGGAAAAAATAAGGAGGTGCAGCACCAGCAGGATAAACACACACACACGCACACATCAAACTAAATAAGTCAGAGGACAAAGTCTACCAAAGCCAAATTTGAGGTAAGTTTGGCCTCCCAGGCCAAGAACAACCAGAAAGCATTCTTTAGCTATGTCCGCAACCTTAAAGGCAGTACACAATTGTGTGCAGAGCTCATTGTAAATGGAACCACTTATACTGAGGTAGAAGATATAGCAAACCTCCTGGCTGATAAATATTCAGCTCCAACTTTTCTCCTGTCCCCCTCTCAACCTTTCCTCAGGAAATATCAAATATAACTCCCCCCCCCTTACTATCACTAGGGAACAGGTCCTTAATGCTCTCTCTAAGCTCAAGAACACTGCATGAATGGGCCCAGACAATATCCCAGGATGCCTTCTAAATAGCATGAAACATAACCTGTCAGGGCCTCTGCAGTTGCTATTTAACTGTAGCCTTCAAACAGACTTTTTGCCTCATGACTGGAGAAAGGCAACAGTCATCCCTCTGCAGAAAGGTGGGCCATCTACAGACCCTGGAAACTACAGACCCATAAGTCTCACTAGTCTTATATGTAAAGCCATGGGTTCATAGGTGTGTACTAGACTAAAGGCTCTGGGGCCTTTACAGGCCTAGCCATAGGATTACCCTGGCATCGTGCCCCCTGACCTTAGTTCTCAGTGCCAATGTCGAGTACAGCCACTGGAGTGATTCCCGGAGTGAATATAGTATAGAGATATAGTAAACCTCCAGTCACTGGACCCAACCCAGTTTAGTTTCGTCAAGGGCAGATCATGCCTACTCAACCTGGTGGACTTCTTTGAGAAAGTCACCAAAACAATGGATGAGGGCAAAATGGTTCACACTGCCTACCTTGACCTGGTCAAGGTATTTGACATAATACCCCACTCGGGCATTGTTGACAAATTCAAGAGGTTAGGTACAAGCCCATATGTCATCCAGCAGATAGCCAACTGGCTCACAGACAGGACCCAGGAAGTTAGAATTGGGGAGTCCACCTCTACCAAGAGGCCAATCACAAGTGGAGTCCCTCAGGGATCAGTTCTTGGACCGCTCCTTTTGGCATTTACTTCTCAGAAGTCAAGGTCAATGTCAGTGGTCTCTGTCTGACTACATTTGCAGATGATTGCAAATTAGGAGCTGTCATTGAATCTCACACTGACACAAATGTTCTCCAGGAGGGGTTGTCACAGACAACTGGTGTCAGAGCCATGGACTAAAACTAAATGCCAAGAAATGCATCCTTTGGGAAGTTATCCATCCCTGGTAACTATCATATTGACAATACACCCCTTAGAGTTGCCCAATAGTCAGGGATTTAGGGACACACACAGATAGTAATCTAGTCTTTCATTATCACATGTCTACAGTGGTGAGGAAATCATTCTATGTTGCTCAACGTATAAACAAAGGTATGGCATCCAAGTCCAAGGAAGTCATTGTTCCACTGTATTTAGCATGCATCAGACCTATCAGTGAGTACAATACCCCCTTTGATATGTACCTAACCAGGCATATCCAACAATTGAAACATCCACAGAAATTCCTCACTAAAAGAGTACAGGGCATAAGTAATGTGTGCTATGCAGACTGCTGCAAGGCCCTATTCCTGTATTCTGTCTCCTATAGGCTGTTGAGGGGAGATCTATGCCTGGCATACAGGACATTGTCAGATCCCACTCTGATGGACCTTCTGCATATCCACAAAACAAACAGTGCCAGAATTACCCATTCTAAGGACTTAAACCTTGCCTGTGATATAAGTAGGACCTGCTGGAGAGATAGGTATGTATCCCAGAGACTACCCCATCTATGGAACCGGCTGCCCATCCATGTGAAGCAGAGTTCCTCTGTAACCCAATTCATGTGCAACTTGGACAATTGGACGGGAACCCAGAAATTCATCATTGGTTTAGCGGATATGTCTTCGATACAAACGGGTAACCTGTAAATGGTTCATCTCCCAGGCCCATGCTTACACGTAATCAAGAGTATCAGAACTCGTCAGAGATTTGGGATGCATTACTAGGCTTAAAAAGGCCCTTGTGGTCGTTAGCCTAGTAAACACCTGTGAACCTATGAACACACACATGCGCACACACTATTAAATGTGTATGTTTTAAAAATGAATTATTTCTGTATTGAATCATATTAAGGTTTGATCAAATGAGTGATCATTTTTGTTCTTTAATAGAAGAAAAAGAACTTTTATGACAGCTTTAATTAAATGCTGATCATCACCAAGGTTTGATTACATTAGAATTAAACGTCTTTTAAAGTTAAGGACCACTGAGGTAAAATGTTATGACATTTTTTAAGTTTGATTTCTTTAAGAGAACTCTTAATGTGTAATTAGTCATATGATGGTGGTCAGGTGATATATTAACTATATAAACATTTAAAGTTGATTTATTTATTTTATCATTTAAACCTAAGCCTCTACAGACATGGAGACACAATTGCCACCATCTTTCTCCTTGTAACAGATGAATTTTTAACATCAGTGCCTCACCTTTGTGGTATAGACAGTTTCCAGTGCCTAAAAAAATAATCCTTGCTGACTTTATAATGTAATGCTAATGATACATCATTATTGTCATCTCCCCATTTTAATATACTGTGTGTGTTCTGTAACTCTTTCATTTAGTGTTGTTTCAATTTTCCAACATGAAATCTTTTACATTCACATGCTGCAGCATAAATCAAAAAACGAGTCCTCTGATCTCTTTTCCCCTTAAAAATATGCGCTGTTTGTCTAGATAATGTAATTGCAAGTACTTTTGCATGTGTATGTATAGTCATTCTTTCTGATGTCTTTGAAGTAATTCACTGTTTATATGTAAATTGTGTGTACTCCTCAACAATTTTTACACCTGTGCTGTTACTACACAATTCATCCCAATTTCACCTGATCACATTTTCAGTTGTAGTACTTATTATGGAATACATAGTCAACATACGCAAATGTCCTATTTTTTCTACATTTTTTTCCTTCTAAATATGGAACAACGTCCCTTTTTGGCATTATTGTCTAGATAGCCTGTATTCGGCAGCCTGTCATGTTCCACTTTCATGTCTTCTTTATATTACTGCTATAAGTATTTTATTAAAATAGTTTTTCATTTTATTGTCAGTTATTGTATGATTACTGGCTCAAAAACATCACCGTGGACTATTCAGTCTCCATTTTGAGGAAATGTTAACAACGTTTTTTAATACAGCTTTATTAATTCACAGTTGTCGCCCTCGTCTTTGACATATGAGTGGAGTTGAGACAGGACATTGGATGTAGTATTGTATGGAATGTAAGATATCAAGTTTCAGAGTAATTTCTGTAGGAAACTGGTAGATGCCAAAAATATACCCTTTTACAATATTTACCATCCTCTAGTCCGTTAAAAACATCCCAAGAGCTAGGTATGTCCTTCCTTAGATCCCTGTTGCAGTATTCCAAACTGTTGGATTATTTATTTATTTATTTATTTATTTTACATTTGTTATCCGGGATAGTCCAGCTGGATACATGTCCATTTTCAGTG